>NW_015167619.1:107067-151114 GCF_001447785.1 Gekko japonicus
CAGCAAGGTCCATTGGGGCAGGGCATGGCGGGAGCCTCGCTCTCCGACCTCTCGGCCGAAAGAGCGACTCCCCCCTAGTGCACCCTAAAGCACCCCGGATCCGAGCTCCTCTCTTCCTGAGGTGCTCATTCGGGTCTCCGCTCGCGCGGATTCCCTCCTCCACCGCGGGCGGGCGAGACGCCCTCGGGAGCAACCCGAGGATGCGTCCACCATTCGCGGGAGCCAGACCGGAAGCCCCAAAATACCGTAGTCTTGAACAAAGGCAAACAAATGGTTTAAAAGTGTTAATTTCAGTAGTGTCTTGCAGTTTTTATGTCTTTCACAGCAGTGTGATACTCAGATATTTAGCAACTGAAGTCTTCCCTACCCCCCTCAACATGTATTTCCATCCCAAGGGATATTCATGCTAGATTTCTGATGTCAGGCTGCTGTCAACTGCAGGGTCTAGGCCAACCAAACAGGTGGCCACTAGAGATGCTTCCATTTTCACAGCAAACATTTTTTTTTGCAGGAAAACATACCATTTTTGTCAGGTCCAATCCCTCAGTCCTGCTATCTCCTTGCCTCATTTTTGTCTGACTCACACAACTGTTGAACAGCTTTGTGGCTGTGCTTTAGCAGTGGTTGGGAGACTTACATTTCCTTATGCCTTGCAGCAACATTTACATCTGCACAAAAATGATACCAGTCATGGATGATTGGGTCAAGTAATTAAATGGTGTATGTGGGAAGGTGAGGATATAACTCCTACAATGATATGGGGGGGGGAGGAATACATGATGTTGGTAAACATGGACTTAGTAAGTTCAAGGAGGCAGAGGGAGAGAGAGTGAAAGCGAGGCTGACCCTACCTTGGTGCAGTAACATAACATAACCAAACTTTTGTTATCCAAATTGCCTTAATTTATTAATAAATGTGGGGTCCAGATGCATATTAAATGGCAATAGACATTAAATATAGGATTTGATTCCCCAGTCCCAGAAATAGATGCAGAGGCTAGATTACTAAAGCAGTGATTTCTTTACTGAAGGATTCTTAAACATATAAACGTAAAATCAAGCATTCACACACACAATACAGAACTATGAAAGCAGAGGTGATTGATAGCTAATAGAGGGTTCAGTTATGGGGTGATACTACCTGTCCAGATGTGCAGAGGTACATGAAGAAGGTTTAGGGGTTGACTGCCAGTTGGCATCAGGACAGAGGCACACAGTCTGAGGCCATGTGCTCTGACAGATATAGACATTGGGAAAAAATGCAGACCAATGGGTGGCCTGGGGGGGCTGATCTCGGGAGAGAACAATAGATTACCTGGGCCAATGATGAGTCCCAGGGGTCCATGGCGTCAGGATGGGCAAGGCCTAGATGTGACCAATGAGCTTCCAGAGGGGCAGAGTCAGGCTTGAAGGGGGATGTTCTCTCTACTATAGTCTATATTATATTGAAACTGTTAACCATAACCTCCTGACCTTCCCAACCAATTACAGAACTGTCTTTCTAGGTACTTTCTGGGTAGGAGTGAGCTCCCCCTCCTATACCAGATTCACAGCTAAACTGCGTGAACTAATTAACAGGCCTTCAAGATGACCTTGACAGGTAATCTTCAGTGGGGGAAGGATTTTGGCTGACACCTGCAGAGCAGTCAGAATGCAATAACATGAGAGTTTAGCTAGAATTTTCCTTTAAAATTGCTTCTCTCTTGACAACTCCCCAGCTGGGAAGCAGCACTGCTGTAGCCCATTAAACACCCTTTAAACTTTAAATACACTAATGAAATCAATAGACAGTAGACCTGGTGACTGGACGTGGAGGCCAGATCTACCACCTATTGAAACTAATGCATAGTAGACCTTGTTGCTAAGTCTTGATGCTAAGTCTACTGCAGTGGTAACACACTGGCCCATTGAGGAGGTGCTTTCTTTCTCTTTCTCTCCCTCGCCCTCACTGCTGCTCTGCCTCAGGAAGGCAGCTGACCTGCAAAGCACTGGCTTTAAAATCCCCTTTAATATTTAAAGGGCCATTATTGTCAGTGGGCAGTAGACCTGGCCTCCAGAGCCTATTAAAACAGTGGACCTTTAAACTTTAAAGGGAGTTTAAAGCATTAATGTGCCATGGTGTGCTCCCTCCTCCCACACTATCCCACTGCCTCTGGGTAGGGTAGGTTCGAAAATGATTTTAATTGTATTTTATAATTTCAGAGAATGATTACCAATTTTACTCCATTTTGGGAATATTGTTTTGATATCTGGCCACAACATGCTGATATAATAGCAGGGGGACTCTCAATATGTAATGGAGATAATGATTGTGCCCCTCTCCACTTTCTGACATGGAATTAAAATGATTTTTTTTAAAGTGCACAGCTCTAATTTTTGGATACATGGAAAGTAACCAACAGAACAGGCTTGAATTGCTCATGAGCAGATATACTGCCTAATGAAACATCACCCTCCTAGCTCTCATTTGTTCTCAACATTTCATACCTTTTAGAAAGTCACTGAGTCACTGTCAGATACTAGTCCTGTTTTCATGTTACAGTGAGCACACAAACATCCTGTGTATACATGTATACATCTGTTTGTAAAGAAGAGCCAACATGCATTCACCCTACAGATGAAAACAGGGACCAATACCTGGATACATGTGGGGTTTATATCACATACTGAGCTGGCATGTTTGAATGTAACCTGAGAATTACTTAATGTACTTAGAAAGAAAAATCAACAGTACACTGTGCACAGATTATATGGACATTCACTGTGTCTGATAAACAGGGCTATTGTGCTGTTCTAATGATTTTCTTTTCCTGGCTTTTCCTAACCACATAGAGACATCCAGAGTGGATGACTACAATAACCAATGTTGGGTGGATAAACCCATGATCAAGGCATTGTTGGCATTACCCATTTTCTTTTGGCTATTATATAAGCCATATTTCTTTTTTCTGTGTATATTGGGAATCTCTTAAATCTTGAGTTGTGTCTTAAGACTTCATTTCACTGATGGCAGTGAAGGAGTGGAATGAGATTCTCCAGTAGAGAAATGCCATCAGCAGATTATAGGATATAGCAACACATTTGTGCAGGCCTCATTTTCTCACTGTCACAAGCTCTTTTTGCTGAACCTTTCAGTTTACTATTAGATGCAGTGATATAGCATATATACCATATATATACCATATATACCATACAGCCCATTTGGCATATGCTGTCATCAGTGTAACAGAAAAAGATTTCCAGAATCACTGCTGCTTGAGTTCCTGAGCAATTATTGCCTTGCAACAAGCAGTGGCCAATGAATGGCAATGGCCTAGTTCTTATTCCGTTTCATGTCTGCTTGTGCACCTGCAATTAAATATTTGGGCAGTTGCCTAGATTAACTTTTCAATTCACTGCATCCTGTGATTGTGTTTGTTTTAGGTTCCTACTCAGTTTTAGCATTCCATGCATCTCATTTTCGCTCTCTCTCACTCTGCCATTCTTCAGACTTCTCATTCGTGACCTTCCCAATTCAGAGCTTTCTCATATTGATTAACTGGCCCCACAGAAAGTTTCCCCTTGCCCTCTGTTGTATAACCTCTTTGAGTGACTTTCAAACAAAGTTAGTCTGAACTTGACATCTTTTTTGAGTGGGTCTGAGAGAACCTTTTTGTAAAAGAATGGATCTCTTGACAACCAGCTTTTTAAATGTTTGCTTTTTTTTCTTTTCCTGGAAAAGTAAAGCAAGTTGTAGGCATGACATCCCATTTTGTAATTCAAACACTGCTGATATAGCAACACTACTTCCCACTAACAACTCAACAGAGTCTCCTCTGATGTGCTCTAAGTTGCCATCTTAATTTGTTTGGCCAGGCACGATGCTCTACAGAGGCTTTGAAAACAAACTAAAACTGAAAAGAGAGAAAGAGAGAGAGAAAGAACAACTCATTTTAAGTCGAAGCAATAAAACAAGTTATAGTAATATAGATGGTTTTCCTCACTAATGAATGCTTATTTCCAGGTCTCTTGTGTTTCAATTATTAATAATTTATTGTTGTTGCAAAGAGTGCAGCATTAAACAGAAGGGGTAAAAAAAAAAATCTTTGCCGCTCCATAACTTGGTAATATACGGATACATATATTGCCTTAGAAATATATAGATATAGCATAAGCATTCGCAGAAGGAAGCAAGAATCACTTGTTATTTTCATCATGTTCATGCATTGCACTTAACCTTGAACTTCATAGCTTTACAAACACAAAGAGAAAAGGGGCCTTTTCCACTGCAAACTATTAAAATAAAAGGTTGATGTTCTGGAATCATGAGACGTACTTAACAGTGCTGAGCGCCATCCTGCAAATTAACCACTTGAAATCTGAAACCTAAAGAATGTTTACTTGGAATTTACTTATAAACATGGATGGTGCTAAAAAATCTCACAGATTTTGTGGAATTTAAAAGTTCTTAACTGTGTCTGGGTTATGCCTTTTTTAAAATAGCAACTGTTTCTCACTTTTATGAGTACCACAATTAGGCCAGTATTGCCGCTTAGCTAAAGGCAGTTCACATATAACAGCCACAAGGCCCTTCAAACTACCCCTTATTATTGTAGCACCAAGGTAGGTGTAGGTATTTAGCAGCAATTTTAGTAGGAGAAATTATCAAAGTTTTGCATGGTCTGGTGATAAGCATTATTTCCTGTTATCATATACAGCTGGCATTAAGGACACAGGAATGGGGCTAGTTAAAAATAAGGCATCTCGGCATAGCTGTACCAGAGCCAATGAAATACAGTGATCAGACTGGTGGGCTTTGATGCCATGTGGGCTGATAATTAGGCATGGGCACAAACCACAAAAAAGTGGTTTGGTTCAGTGCACAGTTACTGGGCAAACCACAAACTAAACCGTGAATCCTATGAACACATACGAACCCAACTGGGTTTGTGAGGTTCATGCCGAAAATAGCTGAGCCACAGAGGCAGCCTGCTCCAATTACTCAGTAGTTTTGGGCTCTAAACAGTTGAACTGTGGGAGCAGGCTGCTCTGATCTAAACAACTGAACCATGGGAGACTGCACCTCATCTGTTTAAACAGCCCCAGGGGCTGCCCGGCTGCCCAAGAAAGCCTCTTTAAACAGCTGAGCTGTGGGAGCAGGCTCCCCTGTGGCTCAGCTGTTTAAAGGGGCTTTCTTGGGCAGCCAGTCTCAGAATCAGAGCTATTTAAACCTCTGCTTTCTGCTCCTCCTGGCTTTTTGTGGGGAACAGAAAGCAGTGGTTTAAATAGCTCCCTGCCATTTAAACCAAACAGCTGTTTACTGGGGAGTTCCCTGCTGCTCAGCTGTTTTTCAGCTTTTTATGTGAAGAGCCATGAACTGCATCAAAATTTTTGAAAGTTTGTGGTGGTTCTTAAGTTTATGAACATTGCTTCTCAAACCACTAACCAGCCAAAATTCATCACAAACTTTAGTTCCTCAGTGAGCTCATGCCCATCCCTACTGCTAATTCTCCTTCAACCTCAGAAGGTTGTTGAAAAGGCCAAATAGAGAGACCTTGTATGCCAACCTGAGCTTCATGGGTGTGATAAAAATGATCTAGATCAGGTTTAGAAGTACTGTGGTTCTCAGCCTATGAGATGCATACCACCAGTGAGACACAGAAGTAAGTCTAGGTAGAATGCAAGGTCTTCATAACAGTTGCTAAGAATTCCTTCTCCCTCAGTCTCCATGTCCTCCAGCAAGTGTGATGTGCCATCTCTTGCTGATCCTGCCTGCCACAGAATATACATCTGTGATCTTTTGGCATGCTAGTAGTATCCTTGGGAAAGTGTGATGTGCCATCTCTTACTGTCCCTACCAGCCAAAGATTATTCATCTGTGATACTCTTGGGCACTCAATGTTTTACTCCTAATCTCTAATTCTCCTTGCCCACCAGCAAATATCTTTGATGTGCCACTTGCTATTGACCCTACCTACCAGAGATTATCCACTAAAACCATTACAAAACAATATACTCCCAAAAATACTATTGCAATTTTTATGTTCTTAAAATTTGCTGTAAATGATAAATATAATAACAGAATACCTGTGAACTTATAAAATGTCCTTCTTGGAAAAACTGGGCTTTTTGTTTCTACCAGAATAGAATGCAGGTTCTTTGATAGAATTATTGGTGGAATGTAAGAGATTAATGGTTTAGAGCATAATCATCATAGACCCCATAGACCCCAAGCTTCTTGATCAGCATGACTGCGAGCCACTGTTCACTAACAGCTTATTATGGAGCCTGATAGCAATCTTCAACCTTACACAGATTGCCTGGCATGACCACTTCACCTATATCATCCCCAAAGCACTCTTCTTAGTTTAATGGTTAGCATTTATTCTAAGGTAGACCTCAAATTGTTGCTCAGCCTTGGCCAGGTTGCACATTGGCTGGCCTGGAGCAAGCACTGCTTGTCATCTAGCCCACTTTGCAGGGTTGTTGGGAAGCAATGATAGTATAATATATACTATTTGTAGTAAAATCTGCAAGTTCAAAATGAAGGCCAAAGGCGCCCTGAATCAAGTTCTAAACCCTATACAATAGGAATGAATTCCAGAAGAGTTAGTCTGTTGCATATACGTACCCACCCACTTACACACACACACACACACACACACACACACACACACACACACACACGGTATCTTGAAAATTAGCTCATTTTTATACTAGTATGAGCATTCATAGACTAGAATGTGCTTTATTAGATGCCTGAATATAAATGTATTTGATGATGTGGCATCCAGTCCACAAAAAAGCTTTTGGTCCTCCACCCAAACAGGAAGACTCAGATACCAGGATCAAATTTGCACTGGCAAATGCCAGGAGATTCAGGGGCAGTGCCTGGGAAAGGTGAAGATTCATTTTTATCATCAATCTTTTTTTTATGCTGGGCTAGAGCTTTTTAATTCCTGGAAGTGGCTGGCTAATCCCAAACTGGGGCAGCAGGTCCAACAAAAAGGCAGGAAAGTGAGAGAGTGTTGGCTTTAAATAGTCAGCCCCATCTCTCCCCCCCCCCCATTAGCTGGGTAGCATCATGCTGTCCCACTCGCCCAGTAGTTTTGTGTCTTCTCTTTTGAATGTATGGAGGGCATCAAAAACAGCTCCTGAGGAATGTAGGAATGGATCGTGCTGGAATAAAAATGTGCTTAGTTACCCTATGGTTGTTTGTTTTGTGCAATGGGGAAAATGGTATATTTATTTTCACAGGTGAAGTAAAAGCAGTTATTTTCAGACTCTTGCTCTCCTCCAGCTTTACTCTATCGGAATCAATAGACCAATTCTGGAGAGGTTTGATGCATTTAGAAGAACTAAAACCCCTGTAAGTCTCCTTTCTCATGCCATGCTCTCGAAGCCTGGATTACACTTGAGAAGGGCAGCCTAATGTTGCATTCTTCCTCTCAATATATTATAAGGGAGGAAGAATAAAAAGTGATTTAATTATGTGCAGGTAGATGCTTTAAATAACTTGGGTTCCCCCACCCCACCCCACCCCTTTCTACCAGTAGGTAAGCAGTCATGTTGATAAATAATCTAAGGCAAGAGTATCCACGTTCTCATAGGAATAACCCTGTTGAATACATCAGGATGTATTTCTGAGTAAATATGTAAAGGACTGAGCTACATAATAAGATTGAGCTACATGCTATGAGCATGGTGTGAACATTCGGGAAACTAAATGAAAGGGTGAGTATAAAAAGAAATCCTGTTCTGTGACAGACAACAATCTTGTGCAGCACTAAAAGGCAAACCAGGAAATTTCAGCTCCAATTTTCAATGCATTTGTTCCTGTCATGATCTGGGCTGTGCCACTAGAGGCCTACTAGGCCCAGGGAGCATGGCTAGCAGTAGGGGAGGCTGGGCCTACAAACCCCAGAAAGCCTTAGGAAGTTTTGGCACCAATTTTGACCAATAGGGAAGAAGAGGGCTGGGGAATATAGGAACTGGTACAAAGGGAAAGCTGTTCTTCCTAGGGAACAGAGCCAGAAGGGACTGAGGCTGCTGTGGGGAAAAAACCCTCATCCTAAGGGAAGGGTGAGTAGTCTAAGGCCACTTGATAGTGAGCTAGGGACAGTATATATTTAGATGCATTAGGGTATCAGATTACTTTTATTTTCACCCACTTACTATTATTATTCTGCACCTTGTTTGTTTGACCTCCTATAAAATAAACTATTTTCATTGTTCACTCTGCCTGGTCCTCATGCCTATTATTCAGCCCAAAAGGAGCTTTAAAGGCCTGGGAGGGTGCGCTGGGCCTTCTCAGATAGGGTTGCCAAATGACCCCGGGGGGCGGGGGATTCCCCGCTTCGGAGCCCCGAGTACTGCCCCGGCTGAATTGGGGCCCGGGGGGAACCCCGCCCCTGAAGCTGCGTCACCAGAGGTGATGCAGCCACGTTGCTGACGTTTGGGGCGTGGCTGAGCTCGTTGGGGGGGGGAAACCATATGTTTCCCCCCGACGAGCTCGGCCATGCCCCCAACGTCAGCAACGTCTGACGTCACTTCTGGTGACGTCGCGGTGGCGCGCGCGCGCAAGGCGTGCACACGCACACAGCCAGCTCCCGACCAGGACGGAGCCTCCCCCGCCGGTAAGGTTTAAGGATTTGGCAACCCTATTATCAGAGGAGCCTGGAACCAGAGTGGTGGCAGCGTCAGGTGACAACCCACCTGAGCCGTGACAGTTACTAAAACAATGTAACTGAATTCTCAAACTAGGACCTCCTAGTTTATTCCATTGCTGAATTATGCCTCAGCAGAGTTTGTTTATTAATTAATTAATTAACTTTATATCCCGCACCTCCCCGCCAAGTCAGGCTCAGGGTGGCTCAAGATATATATCTGTTAAAACACTGACATAAAGTAAAACCCAAATTAATTAAAATCACAATGTATAAAATCATACATTCAACAGATGTTATTATCAGATGACATCAATCTCTCAGCAGTAGATGGTCGCCCACCACCCTGATCCAGGCTTGTGCCAGGATGTTGGTGCTGATGGTAATGTTAGGGCCAGGGCCAGGATATTAAAGGTGGCACCCTAATTGAAAGCCTGGTGGAAGAGCTCCATTTTACAGGTCCTGTGGAACTGTAAAAGGTCCTGCAGGGCCCTGGTCATCTGGGAGCTCATTCCACCAGTAAAAGGCCACCACTGAAATGGCCCTGGCCCTCACAGCAGCTAGCCTGGCTTCTTTAGGGCCTGGGAGGACCAGATGAGTTTGGGATCCTGATCTTAGTGCTCTCCGGGGGACATGTGGGGAAAGGCGGTCCCTTAGATAAGTAAGTCCCTAACCATATAGGGCTTTAAAGGTAAGAACCAGCACCGTGAACTGAATCCGGTATGCTATAGATAGCCAGTGCAGCACTTCCCACATGCGAAGACATAGCAACAGCCTTGCTACTGCATTCTGCACCAGCTGCAGCTTCTGGATTTGAGACAAGGTTAGCCCCATGTAGAGAGCATTGCAGTAATCCAATCTCGAGGTGACCATTGCATGGATCACTGTTGCCAGGTCATTGCATTCATGGAAGGGAACCAACTGCCTGATCAGCTGTAGATGGTAAAAGGCCGACTTGGCAGTGGCTGCTACCTGAGTCTATATCATTAGGGAGGCATCCAGGAGCACTACCAAGCTCTTAACCTCTGGCTCTGGCACCAACGGTTCCCCATTGAAGGTCGGGAGAGGGATCCCTAACCCTGGTCCGCTTTGACTCAGGCCCAGGACCTCTGTCTTCATCGGATTCAATTTCAATCAACTCAGTCTTAACCAACCAGCCATGGCTTTCAATGCGAGACTGGTCATCCAACAACAGATAGAGCTGGGTGTCATCAGCATACTGGTGACAACCCAGTCTGTACCTCCGGGCAATCTGGGCAAGGGGGCACATATAGATGTTAAATAGCATTGGGAAGAGCACTGCTCCTTGGGGCACTCCACAGATTAGCAAGTGCCTTCTGGATAGCTGTTCCCCAACTGCCACCCTTTGTCCCTGACCCTGCAGGAATAAGGAGAGCCACTGCAAGGCAAACCCCTGAATCCCGTTGTCAGTAAGGTGGCAGGTCAGTAGTTGATGGTCGGCCATGTTGAATGCCGCCAACAAGTCCAAGAACAGCAACACTGCCATACCACCTCAATCCAGGGGAGTTCAGCATATAATATTTGTATTGTGTAGCCCTTGAAGATGTTTAAAGGCTATCTGCCGGGGGGGGATGGCAACACTTAGATTCCATTATACATTGCTATTAGTTCCAGCATAGTGTCTTTTAAACTTTATCCCTTCAGGGAACTCTTTCCACATCTTTCACGCATGAGTCTGCATATGAATGTCTGCCACAGAAACCCAGTGTATTGCAGGGGAATCCTGGACATCCTCTGGGCCTGTCCATGGGGGTATAAAATGGATGGGAAGCACAAGGAGAAATAATCTTTCAGGGAAGCTTCTGTCCTCGCTGATGTGCTCATTGAAGAACCCGGGATAAGCTTTTACAGGCTTTCAGGAATCTCTGGACCACATTTGGAAACCACTGTTCTGGCAATAACATATGCATGACATTATAGTGAACACAATAAATGTAACTGTATCCATCTTCATTTTGCAGAACACTTTCCACAGTATTCTGTAAATCAGGTGATTGCTTCTCAAGAAACAATCCATCTCCTGTACAGAAAGAGAAATAAGATGCTTTTATCCAGTTTTGATAATTCATGAAGGGGGGAAAATATTCTATGAAATTTTTACAAACCGTTTCAATCTTTTGTTGAAAAGGCAATCCGATCCATTCTATAGCTTCAGCACCTTCCGAAAGAGCACCTGTGTGGCACACTGCACTGCCGATTGCTCTTCAATATGGAAATAAATGACCAAAGGCATCTCTTCTCTTTGTAAAGAAATGCTGGATGAAATTGCTTTCAGAATGTGTGACTCTGAACAACAACAGAAAACCTGAACAATATCCTCAGCCAGTGAAAATCAGAGAAGCTAAGGTTATCATCTCAAAGCCTCTTGTCATCTATCTAATAGGAAATATTGAAATGCAGGATAGCGTAAGGCAGTTGATATCCTGGGACATGGGAGAACTAAATTGAATTCCCTGGCATGAAAATTTGAAGAGGCATTGGTCAAGTGATTTACTAAAAACCCTGTCCTAGCAGGAATGAACAGTGTAGTATCTTGAAGCTGGCAAGGGGTGTTGGAAATATGTCTGTACCGGGCCCCAATATGTATCCAACAGGACTAATCTGACCTGAACTACAAAAAAGCCAAGTTCATAACCACATGGCTGTTGAGTAGCCATGGCACAAATGCACTATTTCTAATGTGGAAATATCACCATAAAGTGAAAATTTAATTGTGATTTTTTAATGCTTTTAATTACACCCCTATGTCCTGAAATAAAGGAATACATTCACAAAATATAGCCCCTACCTTGACCTTCTAGTGGGGTTTATGAGAGGGGGGTCGTCCCTGAGGAGGAGCTACAGAAGGTCTATGAGGATAGAAGAAGGAGAGATTTTTCTGAGGAGAAATAAAACAGAAATAGTTATAAGGTGGAAGTGAGAAGAAAGCTATGGAAGTGTGTTCTGTGAAAAGAACAGTGTAGCCTGATGAGGATGCTAAAATAGAGCTGTAGTGTCTGGAGAGCTATGTAGCACCAAGAGCCCTCAAAGCAGCAGCAGCATAGAAAACTAGCCATGTGCAGCAAAAAGACTATGCAGGCCTGAGAGAGGGGGGGGGGGTCAAATCTGCATTTGCATTTTGAAATCAGTTTCATGCTGCTGTGACACCATCTTTCTCTATGCTTGTTTGAAAGTTGTTTGGAGAAGATTAATTTAAAACGGCGCAGAGGCGCAATGAAAGTGGAGCTGCCACGAGAGGGCGATAAACATATGCGGACGTGCAAAAGTATGCTAGCATTGTTGGGGTGCAAAACCGAAACCAAATGTAGACAGCTTTTCTGAAGATGGAGTCGGAAGGCTCAGACACCAGTGGGAAAGACAAATGCAGATTCGACCAGAGAGAGAGCAAAACTCATTACCTATCAACTACTGGCGAGGGGAGCTAAACCTTCCCCATGGCTCTCTCAAAAATTAAAAAAAATGAAAAAAAAATGCTTCAAGCGATAAATCTGGCCAACCACTGACACAAGAAGTCATCTGGACTGAAAGCAGGGAAATATAGTTCAAGAGATCACAGGATTTAGCTACCCTCACCCACCTGTTCCTTTATTATAAGAAAGAAACTATCATCTCTCAGATAACTCTTTGACAGCTAAGAACAGTCCAAAGCACTCATTTTCTGGCGAAGAATTTATTTGGATCTGGCCTTTGGAAATGAAATCACATCTTAGTTTTGAAAGGAAATAGCACAAAGCAGAAATTGATGGGATTCCTCATTGAAAATGAGTTATTAGCATTTTGTTTTCTTTAAAGAAGAAAAACAAAACACGGAATCTATATTTCTACTATCTCTTTTGGCAGCTTCTTTTCCTTTGGTATTGGGAAAAATGGTACCCTCATTGTTAAACACAAAACAAAACAAAAACTTGTTGGGTCAGTTGTCAGAGAAGCAAGGGCCATAGCCAGTGTTCACCCCCTCAGTGTTTTCTACCACAGCCGTTATTAAGGTGAGCATACAGCATTTGCCTAGGACTGGAGAATCTGGAGTTCAAATCACAATTCTTCCATGATGCTCACTATATGATCTTAGTTCCTCTCTCTCTCTCATCCTAACTTGCTTCATAGGGTTTTTATTAGGATAATTTAGGCAGATACAGCCATATTTGCTGTTTTAAGCTCCTTGCAAGAAGGGTAAGAAATAATGAGAGATGGATAGAGCTTGTAATAGTCTTTGCTTCCAGACTTGCCCAAAATCATTGGTCTCTTCCCAAATGACACCTTGGAGCCAAAGAGCTCTACACCTAGATACCAGTTTGTTTGTTTTTGTTTTTGTTTTTAACTTGAGAGTCTGCAATCTTATTGGCAGTTTCAACTGAAAATGAAGAGGACCCTAAAGGTTGATTCACACTTCTATGGAAATGTGTTGAAATATAAGTGGATGACAGAGTTTGGGCATGTAGTGAATTAACAGTATATGCCTTTTTGTTTTTGTTTTTTTAATCCAGGTCTTGAATCTTTCAATGTGTATTATCATATTTATTGAATAATGTTTGAAGTCTGAACATGTTATGGGTTTTGAAATCTGTGTGAATTAGCATTATGCAAATCAATCTTTGAAAAGAGTTTATGAATAAAGGTTCAAATCTCTATTTATATATTATGCTGACTAGATGAGTCCCTTTGGAGAACTACTGTTTTGCATCCTGACTTTCTTCATAAAACTGCAGTGAGTATACAGTGGGAAAGGAGAACTGCGCTACCTGGAGCTGCTTGTATGAAATGTGGTATAAAAAAATTGTAATGGAAAACCCTTCAACATTTATTTGTGCTTGGCCTCCAAACCATTTGGGATTTGATAACAACCTGTGGCCTTCTTATATAAATATAATGTGACACATTTTAAAAATTAAGAGTGAGATTAAATTTAGAGGAACTTGTTCCAGGTTCTTCTAGAAGGCTATCATAATGGCAAGTCACAAAATGTATCCATCACATTCACTGTAGGTAAATATTGTTTTCCACATGAATTTGAATGGGTGTTCACATGGGAAAACTTGTCAGTTTGCTGTTGCACAAACACTAGTTGTAACATGAAAGCTTTAGTTAGGCTGGTACAATAAATACAAGTAATTGTACGTGAATCTGTGTAGAATTTCAGGGACTAGCTTCACTATGTTCCTGAGGTAATATGGGTATGTTACAGCAAATGCTTTCTGATGGTTCTCTGTAAAAAAAAAGGCAGCTTGATTCAGGCATTGATTTATGAGGTCAAGATATCTACATGGATTAAATAGTTCATGCTACATGAGTATGACACATCAACTAACGCGGTGTGAGTTGTGATGGCTCCTAACTTAACAAAAAGGAAAACTTTATAAGTTACTATTACTATACCAGGTCTGAAAATATGGACATTGGATCACACACCATGTACCTATCTGCAAAACTGGGTTTTGGACTTTGTGTGTTTCTCAAACAGCAGCCTTTTAAACCACCTGCTATACATGACAACAGGGCTTGGTTTTGTTTTTAAGTGAAGGAATTTTAATGACTAAATGCTGAGGTGCACAGAATGCTGTTTACATGCCTAAATTTGCCCTTTGGATTGTGGTCATTCTCATAATTAGGAAATGATCTATTGCATATCTAGAGGGTTTTGACATTGTATTGCAACCATAATGCCATTCCAACTAACCCCTCAGCTGAGGTGGGGAGAGGGGTGGGTTTTGTGAGTGCCTTACAGAGTGGAACACAGCTCTGGTGAATGTAGATATGTAATGTGGGAGGTGGACAAGCAAAGGTTTATTTAAAGTGGCTGCATTCAACTCCTTTTCTGACCCACTGCCAACACAGCACCCACCTACCTTCTCAACATTCAGAATAAGAGCAAGCAAGTCACCCATTTGGTGTCCAAGTGGGAGAGGGGTTCTGCCTCTATTGCACAATTGGCTGCAAACCAGGGAGGGGCCCCCCCCCCCCGGCCTACTCTGAAGATGGCAAGAATGGACTTGCCCAAGCCCCAGTGGGTCAGTTGCCTGAAGTTTAAATTCATTGGATGGTGATATCAGTGCAGGAAAAGCTGGTTGACTAGTATCTATAAAACTTAAGTGAGTCCTGTGATGCATCAGTTAATGTAGTTGAAGGGACAATTCCTCAGACCCCAAAACTGGGGCTGTGGTGCCTTCATAGAGGTGAGAGTAGAACCATTTGAAGAGAAGTGTTATCCTTGACCCATAGACCTTGCTGCCAGATAGAAGGGACATAGCATACTTCCCTCGAGCATCAGTAAATATTTGGCATGCAATTTGACTGCTCAGGGCTCAGATCCAGGGTGGCTTCACCCAGAATATAGGGATGTGCAGGCAGAGGAAGCTTGACTCTTCTGCATCCCACAGATTGCCCACACTGTGATGAATTATTGTCCTTAGATGCTGCATATCCTTGTCTTGATGGCCATTAAATAAAGTTGTCCTTTGATTATCCCAATACTGGTGTCAGCTCCCCTTATTCTATGCCTGTTCAAAAGTATTTGGTACCACAGACTAACCAAGGCTAAATTATATGCACATTTACCTGAAGACTAATCCTATGAAATATTGTAGAACTCTGAAAAAAGTATGCATAGGATCAGGCTGTCTATGTGTTGAAGTAGAACATAACTGCTGATAAGCAATTTTTCTCTAGTGATTTTGATGATCTATTTTCACTAGGGGGAACAGAACATTTTGGTTGAAGTGCATTAGGAGCTGGAAATAAATCTTTGTTTGAATTTGTTGTTACTTATTATACCGGGGAGTCTCCGTCTTTTTGCTGCTGGCATTTCTGTGCAGAAAAATCTCTTAAAACTACCCACTCCTTTCTTCTCAAGTTTTAAAAATGATTTTTTTTCAATGTGAAAGCTACTGAAGAATCAATAAAAAATCTTCAGCATGCAATCACATCTGCCATACCTAGACCTCTGTGCTGTAGTTTGGCCTTTTATGATATATCTGACAGTTTTTTGTATCCTCATACTTTGCTACTTATAAGTAGATCTAAATATTATTAAAAAATAGTTTTAAACACACACCCCCACTCTTCATGCATGATAACCAGTGTAGTGCAAGGGCCAAACTAGCATATGGGTATCCAATTTGAAATGCTCACTCATTCAGGAAGCTTGCTGGGTGATTGTGGCCAAATTACTCTCTTTCACTTAACCTCACCTACCTCACAGGGTTCTTGTGAGAATAAAACTGGAAGAGGGAAGAAATATGATCATTAATTATGATTCGTGAGAAGCTGTTTTCTCATTTAAATGTTTAATTCAAGAGAAGGTCTGTTTCTTCCTAGAGTCCTATATACATAGCCACACTGCACCCATTTCTGAGATGTTAAGAATGTGACAGAATGCTATGAAGTGTGATTAAAGGAGGTATAGGGTTGCCAGCCTTCAGGTGGGTGTGGAGAGCTTCTGGAATTACTGTTCATCCCCTACAGAGATCAGTTCCCTAGAGAAAATGGTAGCTTTGGAGGGTGGACTCTGGCATTATGCCCTGCTGAGGTCCCTCTGGAGTCCTCTCCCGACCCAGGCACCACCCTCAAATTTTCAGGAATTTCCCAACCTGGAGTTGGCAATCCTAATTATTGTCCTTCCTCATCACTTCTGACTGGGGTGCAGAAAGCATTCTTAATTTCCTTCTTAGTGTCTAGAAGCCAGAGACTGTTGAAGGAACAGGGTGCATGGCCGATTTTGGAGAACTCAGTCTTGACCATACTTCTTGCTCTATTAATGATAACAGTCACTTCAGTAAAAGGAATGGGAATGGTAAAAAGAAGAATTTTCCATTCCCATTTTTTCCCATTCCTCTTGCTTACTTTCATTGTGGCCATTGCAGTGAGTGGAGTAAGTTTTGGGGTGACACCTGCATTTCTACACATGGAGTGAGTGGTAAGCAGGAAGTCTAGAGAGAGGGCTCAGGAACTGGGGGATGTATATGATTTGCTGGAACCCAAAGTCAGAGAGGAATTGGCCCAGGCTGCAAGTTCATTAACATGATATGGTAAGCCAACAGGGGTCATTTCCTACAGGAGCACACAGGAGCGGAGCTCCGGCAGTAAAGAGTCCAGGGGGCGGGTACATGCAACAAGCCCCACCCCCTGCTCCCAGAAGCCCTCAGTCAGAGCAAGAAGGTAAATTGCAGAGCCTTCCCAACCCCCCAGTCCAAAGCAGTCCAGTGGCACCTTTAAGACCAAGTTTTATTCAGGTACAAGCTCTCCCTCCTCTGCGAGGACAGATCTGCACCCCCCCCCAATAGCTAGCAATCCAAAAAAGTCCAATGGAGCCTGAACGGTGGGTGTTGCCTTCTGACACACTTCTGGTGATGTCAGGGGGTGTGGCATATGCAAATAAGTTACGCTAATGAGTTATGCTAATGAGCCCATGCACCTCTTTTTCTACGAAATGACCCCTGTAAGCCAATATGGTTAGAGTGTCAGACAAGGATCTGCAAGACCCAGGTTCAGATTTCTACTCTACTGTGGAAGATTGCTGGCTGACCTTGGACCAGTTACACACTGTCAGCCTAATCTACCTCACAGGGTTTTTGGGAGGTAAAACGGAGGAGAGAAGAATGATGTAAGCCACTCTGGGTCTCCACTGGGGAGAAAGGCAGGGTATAAATAAAGTAAAATGAAATAAATAAAAACAGAATGTGTGTTTAGCTAGTATGCATAATAGAATTAAAGCTGAAGAGCTCCAATTTCAGAAGAAGGCTTTTAAGACACAATGACAGCACTTTTCAATAAAAGTGGGCTGGATCTGATTAGGTTTTCTACTGGTGCAACATGGCGCAAACCAAAGGCTCAAACGCAGCATTGTTAAGAGAAACTCTCTTAATTCCTATTTATTCAATTTCTCCCTGAAATCAATCAAACAATTTATTTCCTTATTTTTTTAGGAATTTGAAGACTGTTTTGAATTAATTTCATGTTGCTCAGAGAGAGAGAGAGGAAGGAGGGGAAGGAATGAAGTTTTGCAAAATTTCAGAATTTCAGTCTGAAGATGCTCAGAGACAGGGAATGCCTTTCCAAACTTTTCTATCCTCCTGATACAGCACCATCCTATTGTTGAAAAATTGGTAAAAATACTTAAATATTCAGAGTTTGCAATGGATCTTTGTTCACTGGAGAGGAGGCACTTTCTTTCTATGTAAAAATCTTTATTTCTAAAGGGAAGGATACACAGGAAAATCTACAAAACAACAAACACTTAAGACTACATGCTTGCAACAACAGACACACAGATAGTTATGGAGATTCTTCCTTTCTTCTTGACCCCCAGTAGGAAATCACCTGAATGCATTAATCAATGATTGTTAGTAAATAGGCTTTAGTTTCCCAGGCTTTCTTTCCATTGGCTTTCTGCAGGTTCCCTTCCAGGTCAGTCTAAACAACAGCACACAAGGTAAGCACATTAATCCTATAATGACTGAATTTTAGACCTTGCAACACACATATTTCCAACACCTGTGATGTGTAACACTGGGAGGAAAAACCCTACAAGGGTTGAAGTTAAAGAATGGTGCATGGACTTTCACTGTAGTATATAACAGAAAACTATGAAGAGAAATCAAAGAAAGATAAAAGACAAAATTCTTTAAAAAAGAAAAAGAAAAATAGAATAATAGTTATCTAAAAAGTCAATTTCAGAAAAAGAAATTCCATAACAATGCTATGACAAAAGATCCAGGTATTCCTGGGGAGAGTGAGCCATGCAAGTCTAGACTGCAGTAAGGAGGCATTTCAAGGTGAGATCACCTCTCTTCCCTCTTTCACCATATAAATACTGTTAGGAGCCAACCCTGTATTTCAGGTGCAAAATATAACAAAAAGGAAATGACAGCTGTGAGAATGGTTAATCTCCTTTGCTGGATATATTTAAATAAAACAAATTACATTTTTTCTATAAGAACATCTGAAATTCTTTATCTGATAAATCTTGCACAACATGTTCTGTACTTAACAGCTCAAGCTTCTCCCTTTAGCCCCCCCCCACAATTATTTATTGACTTTCATACTTCTATGTGTCTTAGAAATTTTCCTTTATGACTCTTTTCCAGACATAACAAAGGATCAATAAACATAACAGACAACATTGCTACTGAAAACATTGTCTCTTAGAGCCTCAGCACATTTACTTGGAAATAAGTCCCACTGTGTTCACTGGTGGCTAATCCCAAATAAGTGTCCCTTTGACTTATTTGCACTAAAAAAATGATAGGTGAGGCTCATGTAAAAAAGTCTTTCAAATGTGTAACTGCACGCTTGTGAAAATCATAATTTATATAAGGGTTTTTTAAGGGATTTAAACAATACACAGTATCTCAGAATAGGGCTGCCAAGTGGGGGTGGGGGGCGGGGAAACCCCCGCTTTGGAGGCCTGATTTCCGCCGTGGCGGAGTTGGGCCCCAGGGGGAACTCCGCCCCCCAAAGCTGCATCACCAGAGGTGACGCAGCCATGTCGCTCACGTTGGGGGTGTGGCCCAGATCGTCGGGGGGGAACCATATGGTTTTCCCCCTGACAATCTGGGCCACGCCCCCAAAGTGAGCGACGTTGCACGTCACTTCCATTGACGTGCTGGTGGCGCACGCGCACATGCGCACACATCCGGAGCCGGCTCCCGGACTCGTTGGAGCCTCCCCCACCGGTGAGTTTGCGGGACTTGGCAACCCTAGCTCAGAAGGTTAAGACACTGAGCTGCAGACTGGAAGGTCTGTAGTTTCACCGTTTAAGACCTGAGTGCCACGTGATGAAGTGAGCTCCTGTCTCTGGCCCCAGCTCCTGCCAACCTAGCAGTTCAAAAGCAAGAAACTGCAAGTAGATAAATAGGTACCGCTTCGGTGGGAAGGTAACAGCATTCCATGTGCCTTGGTGTTTAGTCATGCCAGCCACATGACCACAGAAACATCTTCAGACAGTGCTGGCTCTTCAGCTTGGAAATGGAGATGAGCACTGCTCCCTAGAGTTAGATTCGACTAGCTTTCGAGCAAGGGAAACCTTTACCTTAAAAATTACTTATGAAATTTAGCCCTGCATTTGCCAAAAATAAATGATATTTATGCATACACATAACAACATGTATATCCCCAAGGTGCTCAATGAAACATGAATGGGTTTGCCCTGTTCTATCATTTTAATGTCACAGATAAGGTTAGGTTGACATTGGTTGACTTGCCCAATGCTTCCCAAGTTTTCTGCATGGCAGGGATGTTGATCCAGGCCTACATCCAACACATTAGCTGTCAGAAGACAGTGAGTCTGATTTATATCTAAAATCCTCTAGCTCTGGAAAGAGATGAAAGAAATCACACACACCATGTGTGAAACAGTTTACTAACACAGTGATACCAAAGTGTCCCTTCTGGCATTCTTACATCTGCTACCACTGCTAGCTGCAGAGCTTGGCACAGAATTAAGCAAATTTCTAAATATTATGACTGGAAAACACACTTTAGAGAAAATAAGTGAGAGAGAGAAAGAGCATCTGGATTGTACAGCTGGCAGGCAAATTGTGGACTGCTGAAGGGAAGTGTGAAAAGAAACTGACCATTAGAAACAATGTTAGATCATAAAGGTTATATCAAAATTAAACATATGTCTCTGTGTATCCCAATTAATCAGCTGGACCAGTGGGACAGAGAAAGCATGTGCATGTGTGAGAGAAACAAGCTAAAAGTAAAGATTCCCATTTGATTCGTGGTTTATTTTGAACAGATTCTTTGGACAATTCTACTTTTTTTTGCTAGAGTACTTGCTGCCCAAACCCAACAGCTGCACAGTGAAACAAGTCAACTTACAAGCAAGGTAGCAGTTCTTTCCACACTTGGGGAAGTCCCCAGGTATACTGCAGAATGTCTGTTTATAAATGTAAGAGAAAAAGAGCTACCCAACAAAAATGAAGCTTGTTTGTTGTTTGGAATACAGATAGCTGAACATCATTTTGAAACATGGAGGAGGGGATTGGCCCCCTTGGGTGTTTGGGAGATTATACAATGTGAGACATACTTTTCCTGAGCCTAATCCCCCCCCCCGTGCTCTAGGGGATTTCTACCCTTTTGAGAACAAAGAGAGGGGCTATATATTTATTCCTCTACTCCTTGTTAATGACCTGCCCTGGACTTTTTCAGCTGTAAAGGGAATGAAGACCCTAACAGCCTTAGGTGTTCCAGCCATCTTGGATGTTCATTTGAACATAACAGTGGGATATAATTAAATTAAATATATCCCAGAATCTCTGTGTAAAACGTCAGGATGGGCATTTCGTAAACCACACACTTTCCTCACCCTTCCCATTCCTGTACTGTGCTCCTCAAGTCTGGGACTAAAGTCTTTCCTTACCTGACCCTGAATCTCAGCATTCCGCATTATGATAGCAACAACACTATAATAGTAGCCTTATGAGTTTCAGAACTAGGTAAGCATGAAACTATTACTCTCACCCTGAAGTTCAGCAGCAATCTCATGCAATTGCATTGAGCTACCAGGGGATTTACCAGGCTGTTTTCTCACCCACAATTCTTCATGGGATTTCACTTTATATGTACCTATAACAATAATATCTACTATAAACCTGCCCCAGAGACCAGTATCTAGAGGGGGAAAGGCAGATATCCACAATAGCTGTAAGATCTGTTATAATCTTCCATGCTTCAGGAGTGAATACCTCCCATTTCATTTGAGACACATGTGGACTATTGAAATGTGTATGCAAAAGACATCAGGTGGGACATTTGCCTCCGTTCACTGTGTCCTATAGCATTACAAACCTCCTTCAGCATGTAGAGCAAAATCCTTTCCTCTCTAGCCAAAAGGCACAGTCCCAGAAAGAACAGAATAAAAACACTCAGGAGCAATTACATATATGGAATCAAATCCAAGTTTATCCCCACAAGCTTGGGAGCCAGCAATGTGATAGAAAGAGTCTTGGGAGTACAATGCTCTGAAGACAAAACCTGCATAACTGTGCTGATTAGTAAATGTATAGCTGTTGAATTTCTCCCCCTTCTCTTTTGCCTCTTTCAACCAAAAACTAGACAGCTGAGTCTAGAATAATGACCAAATCCTAATATTCCCACATACTACAGTGTTGATAAAATTTTAATTGGATTAGTTGTTTTATTGTTAAACAAAAGTTTGAATCCTTAAATCAGCTTATTTAATGGAATCGAGAGTCACTAAAGTACAAGTGAGTCATTTCTCTTAGTTCCCTTGGTTATGAGACATGGATGATGGAAACAGCAGAGAACATAGCAAAAAAACTAACAAACAACAACAACCCACAACCCTTTGATCTTAGTGGTCCTTGTTTGGGGATGTTAGTTATGATAAAGCAATCTATATTTTCTTTATCCCTTCAGGTCCTTCATGCTGCGATTCCTATGAAGTACTTAGTTTTGAATGAAATCTAATATCTTCCTGTTCTCAAATCCTATGATATACCATCAGATTATCCTCCTAGAAATAATTTATTTTTCAGCATGCTGCTATTTGGGAGTCTTTGATTTTAAAAAGAGAGGGAGGGATTTGCCATTTGAGGACAAGCTATACAGAGGAATGAAGTAATTACAAGGTAAAGAAAATGTCAAATATCTAAGGCAGTTTATGACTAAAGAAGGCTTATGAAGGGAATCACCAAATTTCAGTCACATTGATAATCCCTTAAACTGAGTCAAGTCATCAAGTAAGCAAGCATCTCGAGACCACTTAGCTCCTCTGCAATGCAAGTTAAACCATGTGGAAATGTGAAAGATTTATAACAACATGATATCTTGGCCCAGATTCCTTTGAGCATCATTTAATAAAGAGCTGGAGAGCAGGAGGGAAAAAATGATCATGGACCCTTCCTGCTAGGCTACAGGATGTGTTATTTCAGCTTCAGAAATCACCAAACAACCAAGGCTTATGAGAACAAAGAGCAAAATATATCTATCATTTCTTGTGTAAACGTCACAAGGCCTTTGGGAAGTCACTTGACCTCCTTCAAGGAGGGGATATAGCTTAGTTTTAGATTATAGGCTTGCATGAAGAAAATCCCTCAGAATCTTAGGTAGCAGGAAGGGGAAGGGCCTCTGCCCGAGATACTGAAAAGCAGCTGCCAGTTCAAACAGAAAGTAATACTACTAAGCTACATGGGCCATTCATGTAAATCAGTGTAAGGCTGTTTTTAATTAAATTTCCCTGCTTAGGAAAATTCCATTTATAGTGTCACAGTTATAAGAATTGATACCCCTGGATGCAGTTTGTGTGCCTGTTTTTTTAAAAAATAGTTATTTATACATACTATTGTAGTTATTACAATAAGGATGCCCCAAGAATATGAACAGATGAGGAAATGTGAATCAGCTTGATGTCTATTAATAGTTTTAAGGGTTGTTTTTTAAAAAAATGCATACTTGGAGAGACAACATCTTTGGCCTCTGTACCTCTGCTTGTAGGGTTTCCAGCATGGGCATATGATTGACATTGTGGGAAAGAGAGTGAAGAATAAGAGTAATTGCTGAACATTGGAATTATTATAAGGCAGCTTCAAATTTAACCTAGGAGGACTCTCCTTATAATGTAATGAGCAGATACAAAGAGGACAAGGCTAGTTTATCTTTCAGTTCAGAAGATAGAATTTGGTAGCTACAATTTTTTCACCATTCTGTAACAAATGGCAACTGCCCTGGTCAGGGAGTTCTGTCTCACAGTGCAACAGGTTTATCCACATAGTGGTGATTTTCTCTGAACTCTGTCCGTCATAAAATCTGTGGCTTTTTCCCCTTAAATCAACCATATATTTTGCCTGCAGCTGTGACTGGCATCCTCAGAGGTATAACACAGAAAGATGGAGTTCTCTCTGAGTCAATGTGAGAAGAAAAATGGTAGGCAGGTAATTTATATCTACTCAGGAAGGTGGGGTAGGGCTGAGATTATCTTGTAGGAGGCTGTGACATTCTAATGGAGGAGATTTCCTGAGGACGTTCTTTTGCATATGGATTGGCTGTTGAAATTCTAACCTTATCTGTAGTGCTGTTGTAAGATATAGAGCACTTTGTGTTTTTCAGGACAGGAAACCATGCCCTATTTATTTTTTAAACTCTCTTCTTTCCTGTGTAAATTGTGTTGATGTTTATGAATTTCAATGGCTTCCCTGTGTGATCTGACATGGTAATTGGATGTGTTGTCCAGCATTTCAGTGTCTTGGAATAAGATACTGTGTCCTGTTTGAGTTAGGCTATGTCCAACCACTGATGATTTTTCAGGCTGGCCAAGTCTGAGGTGTCTTTCATGTTCTTTTATTCTGGTCTGGATGCTATAAAAGAACATGAAAGACACACAATTATACCTCTGTGTTATACCTCTGAGGATGCCAGTCACATCTGCTGGCGAAACGTCAGGTACTGCAGTGCCAAGACCACGGCCATAAAGCCGAGAAAATCTACAAAAAATAATAAACTCCAGCCTTTGACAACATATAGATAACTGTTACCCAGTAGATATTAAATACTTTGATTTTCTTTTTGCCAAGGTACCTCAGAATGACTCCTAGGTAAGTTTCGCAGACGTGGGATAAGATTTGGGGTCCTCTTAGGGATTTTAAAAAAATGGTTACATGACGAGAAACAGAATGATTAAATGGACTGTTCTTGCAAAGGAGCAACGCCATCCTACAGGAATCAGTACTGGGCAGGTGGTATTCAATGAATCCATAAATGAGCTGGGACTGTGTGAGCAGTGTGTAATGGTCAAATTTTCACAGAAGTATTCAGGATGGTGAAAACCAATGCTGACAGCCAATATTATAATACATCTGTATAAATCTATGGTGCAGCTTCATTTACAATACTGTTTGTAGTTCTGGTCACTGTATCTTATAAAGGACATCACAAAGCTGGAAAAAGTACAGAACAACCCTACTGAAATCATTTGGATGCCCTCCGCTTCTCCCAGATCCCCCAAAGGTAATTTTTAGGTAGCAGTGGCTGCTGCCGCCACACTGATGGCTGCCATTGCACAAGCTCCAAACTGTTGGCAGTATGGGTGGATGGTGAAAGAGCAGAAAAAGAATCTGTCTCCCTTATTTCCCTCCTCTCTCTTTCCTTCTGCACTTTGGACACTGTTATGGGATTTGTCACTGCAGGTAATCTGAAGACTATATTCCACACAGGAATTGTGGCACTTTAGACAGCATCTGAGGCACCAGGAAAGGTGTGAGGAGAGAGAGAGGTTTTCTTTCCACTCTCATGGCCAGCTGCTTACACTGCTGCTGCCCCTCCTAGTAAGTGCTATTGGAATAGAGGAGGAAAAGGAGGGCAAAGGCACCCCATTAATCAAGGGAGAAACACACATATACAGAAACACCCAGAGGACTTAATAAGCACAATAAGCATGGTTATGGGATTGATATGTAAGCCTATATTGATCAAAATTCAGATCAGTTAATGGATTTTTTTAACCTGAATTACTTGTTTGGGGTTGCAGATGACAGAACACATGCAGATTTTGTACCTGAACACATATATGAATACTAGACATATGTGCATTTACCATTCAGTGCAAAAGGAAAGGGGGAGAAAACTCACCTTATGTTCACATTACATTGTGAAGCTAGCAAACCAGATAATTTGTCTGCCAAGGCTGTATAAAAGGTAACCAAATTAGCAACATTTTCTATTACATATTTACAAGTTTAGATCAATATTCAATACAGCACTTTCCCTTTTGGTATATAGGCAATTGGTGCAATTTAACAACACTAGATGGATTTCTTTTCTTATAATTCTATATGGCATTTTAATAGCACTGTTAAAGGAAATTAAAACTACAAGACATGGAGCTTGTTTACATCAAATGCAAACCCAGATCGTTAAATTTGTGTAGCATCCTAATGCCACAATAAAGACAAAGACCAAACTTTTAAAAATCTAATGTCCTTTGTCCTTAATGATTATAAAATGTGACAGATGTTCCACTCTCTTTTGTAAGCTATGCAATGCTATGTGACATTTGTGAGAAAAGAATCCACTTGTGCATCTGTATGTGAAACAGGGAAAGAGCAGGAAAGAAAACATTTTGGAGACAAAGAGCAGTAGGTAGATTGAGTGTTTATTTATTTAAAATGGCATGTGTCCAATCATGCACTTCCAAAGATCTAATGGCACATAAGTCTTTGGAAAGGGGAGTGGTGATTTCCGCCATTTCTCCCCTCCTAATCCTGACCTCTGTTTTGTCGCCCATGCTGTCCCTGAGGGTCTACTGATCTCTAGGAATAAAATTTGAAGGGATAGATTCTGTGGGTGCAGTGAGAAGAGATATCAGGAAAATTGCACCTGCAAAGTACATGGATGGCTTGATACACAGAAATATTTTATATACCACCTTGCTACCATGTTCCCCCAAACGGTTCAGAACATTGGGTTGGTTTCAACCTGCAAAGCTGGTGAAAAAGGGAGGAGAAAATTCCCTTTGATCTTCAAAAATGCTATGCGAGTGATCTGTATTGAGAAAAGACTGTACTGAGGAGGAGAATCGGGTGAGATTGGGACACAAAGCTGGCTGGATCAATACCAATGTAAATTCCCCTCCTGCCCAACTATTCACCGAGCACTGAAACTATAAAGCAAATAAAGAGATAACTTTTTGTTAAGCATTTTGTTGAATTGTTTTCTCTTTCCCTTGCCTCCAGTTGATTAGCCTTTTGCATGGATTGTTAACATTGCCCTTCATTGCGATTAGTCTTTATATGTATTTTAATGCTTATCATTTTATTGCTGGTCTTTTTACTGTTACTGTTTTAAGTTATATCTTTCATTATTTTAATCATAGAAAATGTTAGATACTTTGATAGCTAATTTGGCTTAGAGGTCGGTGTAAAAATTTCAAATGAACAAAACTGTAACATTTGCACAAAGACTATTGGGCTTTATTGTATCACTGGGATGCAGTCTCTCCCAAATTGCAAAGAAGATGTATAGAAAAGAGCCAACACTTTTAATAGCTATCTGGTATGTGGGGGGCATAGGTACCAAAGTTTGTGAGATCCAGGTCATCCAGGAATTGAGGGAGCCTGGCAATCTTCCTTTGGGGAAGAAAGTGGTGACGTACCTGTTCTAATCAAATATTTTTTGTTTTTGTTGTGACTGTGAAGGAGCCCGGGGGAATCTTTTGTCTGGCGACTGGTGGGGACTCTTAGAAGATCTGATCTGGCATGTAAAGTTACAGTACACAGGATTTTGCCCTTATAAAAGCAGCTGGATAAAAGACATTGCAGCTGCTGGGTATGTACCTAAAACATAATTATGAATAATTTAGAAATTCAGTTCTGATCAGTAATTATGGCAGCTCTGATAAACATAGAAGCATATGCAGTACCTTAAAATACACAAAAATGTCAATTACAGTACTTGTTCTCACACAACATAAGAACATAAGAGAAGCCAATGTTGGATCAGGCCAATGGCCCATCCAGTCCAAAACTCTGTCACACAGTGGCCAAAAATACCAGGTGCCATCAGGAGGTCCAGCAGTGGGGCCAGAACTCCAGAAGCCCTCCCACTGTTGACCCCCCCCCCCCAGCACCAAGAATACAGAGCATCACTTGCCCCAGAGTTCCTATCTATACCTTGTGGCTAATAGCCACTGATGGACCTCTGCTCCATATGTTTATCCAATTCCCTCTTGAAGCCATCCATACTTGTAGCCGCCACCACCTCCTCTGGCAGTGAATTCCATGTGTTAATCACTATTTGGGTGAAGAAGTACTTCCTTTTATCCATTCTAACCCCACTGCTCAGCAATTTCATTGAGTGCCCACAAGTTCTTGTATTGTGAGAAAGGGAGAAAAGTACTTCTTTCTCAACCTGCTCTATTCCATGCATAGTCTTGTAAACCTCTATCATGTCACCCCACAGTTGTCATTTCTCCAAGCTAAAGAGCCCCAAGTGCTTTAACGTTTCTTCATAAGGAAAGTGTTCCAACCCTTTGATCATTCTAGTTTGCCTTTTCTGCAATTTTCCCATTGCTATAATATCCTTTATGAGGTGTGGTGACCAGAATTGCACACAGTATTCCAAATGAGGTCGCATCATCGATTTTTACAGGGGCATTTTGATACTGGCTGATTTGTTTTCAATTCCCTTCCTAATTATCCCCAGCATAGTGTTGAACTTTTTTATTGCAGTCACACACTGTTTCAACATTTTCAGTAAGGTACCTACTACGACTCAAAGATCTCTCTCTGGTCAGTCTTTTTGGCCCCAATACACATCACTTTGCACTAGGTCACATTGAACCCCGTTTGCCATGTTGACGCCCACTCACCCATCCTCGACAGATCCCTTTGGAGTGCCACACAATCCTCCCTGGTTTTCACCACAGTGAACAATTTTGTGTCATCCACAAATCTAACCACTTCACTGCTTACTCCCAACTCCAAATCATTAATGAACAAGTTAAAAAGCATCAGACCCAGTATTGAGCCCTGCTGTACCCCGCTGCTTACCACCCTCCACTGCGAAAATTGCCCATTTATACTCACCTTCTGTTTCCTATTAATTAGCCAGTTAAAGAGGACGTGTCCTTTTATCCCGTCACTATTAAGCTTACTTAGGAGACTTTGATGAGGAAGTTTATCAAAAGCTTTCTGAAAGTCAAGATAAACAACATCTATTGGGTCCCCCTTGTCCACATGTTTTTTTACCCCCTCAAACAGGTTTGTATAGGATTCTGCCCCCCAAGCCTGTCCAGGAATGAGAGGGGAATCCCATAATTTTACAATACATTAAACAATAACCCAGAGAGGTAGGCTACCCTCTCTGGATTTCAGAACAATAAACCACCAGAATCTCTCAGTATTCTATAATCCCCTCCAGCTCAGAGCAGAGATTCAGATATCTCAGCTGGCATCTAGGGCTTAACACATTAGCACCTAATTCCCAGAGATGTACACTTAATGCTCAATGGTAGTGTGTGGCCAGGTAGGCACAGGAAATAGACATTGGAATCCCAAATTTTGATGTTACAACATCAAAGACAAGTTAGAAACAAGAATAATGTTTATTCAGTCAGAGCTTAGTAAAATAGACTATAAGTTTACAAAATAAGAAAGCCTAAGGTGATTTGCCTTAACTAAACATTACTGATTCATAGTTACCCCATTCAGGAACATCTACAGTCCAAATAGTCCAAGGGATCATGAAGGGAAATCCCATAGTTGCACTCCATGTGCTTTAAGTTCCAAAGCAAGTCTTTGTTCTACAAAAGACCGCATGGCAGGATAGCATTTCCAGGTGCAATAAAGAACAGAGCTCACTAGCAGGAACAGAGAGCAAGAACACAAGAGCAGAGAGAGAGAGAGAGAAAGAGAGTCACTCCCATAGGGAATGACCAGTTATACGGCCATTCCAGTCACAATCAGCTGTGGCCAGGAAGCCAACTGCGAGTGGGCAGGGGGGTGGCCAATTCTGTGTTGTCATGGGTACAAGTGGGGATAGGCAGGAAGTTTGGAAACCACGCCTGCAGTCACATGGCCCCCAACTCCAGCTTCTCCATCAGCTACGTGAGCTTCTGGCATGCTGGCCTAGCTTCCAGCATGGAAGTGTGAAGAATGTGGGTTTATGGCATGTAACATTTGGCTTGTAACAGGAAATAAGGCACAGCCTGTTACCCAAAAGACAGAACAGGAGAATGCAGGAGACATTTAGAAATCAATATTTCTATACAAGGTTAGTGAGACAAAATCTTTCCTTGCAGAACCCATGCTGAGTCTGCTTCAATAGTTTTTGTTCATCAATGTGCCTACTAATTCTTTCCTTAATAACAGTTTCCACCTATTTACCCGGTATTGACATCAGACTGACTGGCCTGTAATTTCCCAGATCTCTTCTGGAACACTTTTTAAAGATGGGGGTTATATTAGCTACCTTCCAGTTTTCAGGGATGGAGGCAGATTTTAATGAAAGATTACATATTTTTGACAGGAGATCCACAAGTTCACATTTGAGTTCTTCCAGAATTCTCGGATTTATGCCATCTGGGCCTGGTGATTTATCAGTTTTTAAGTTGTCTATCAGTTGTAGGACCTCCTCTCTCCTCACCACAATCTGACTCAGGTCTTTCAACACCCCTCCCGAACTCAGCGGTTCTGGAGTGGGCAAGCACTTCTCATCTTCCACAGTGAAGACAGAGGCAAAAAATGCATTAAGCTTCTCAACCATTTCTGTATCATCCTTCAGTACTCCTTTTACCCCTTGGTCATCCAAGGGCCCCACTGCCTCCCCAGCTAGTTTTCTGCTTCTAATGTATTTGAAGAAAGTTTTATTGTTGGTCTTTATGTTTTTTGCAATATGCTCCTCATAGACTTGCATTTTATTTGCCACAGCCTATGTTCCCTTTTATCAAGCTCACTGAGACTAGCTTTCCACTGCTTAAAGGAATCCTTCTTACCTTTTACAGTTTCCATTACTTTGTTTGTTAACCATGCAGGCTTTTTTTTATACCTATTTGAGCCTTTCCTAACCTGCGGTATATATTTTATCTGAGCTTCTAGGATTGTAGTTTTAAATAGTCTCCAAGTTTTCCCAATGGCTTTGACCCTTTTTACTTTTCCTTTCAGTTTCCTCTTCACATGCCCCCTCATTTCAGAGACGTTACCCCTTTTAAAGTCAAAAGTGGTTGTGTCGGTCTTTTTGGCAACTCCCTATTTATACAAATGTTGAACTCAATAACATTATGGTCACTGTTCCCAAACGGAACATATGTCATATTCCTCCTCCCTCTCTTTCCAATATCATTGGGCAAGGAAAAGAGAAACATACAGTGCAATCTGAAGCAAAGTTACGACCTTCCAAGCTAATTGATTTCACTGGATGGCACTGGTACTGTGTCAAGTGGTTGTGAACTATTTCTAGACAGGCGTCCTATATACACACTTCTGAATGGCTCCAGAAATTGCAGCAGAAATCTTGCACAACATCACTATCAACACAATGCCATATCTGGAAGCAAATGTAGTAGTTTCATGGAGTGGGAAAAAGTGTATGCATGTGTGAACTTGATCTTAGGAACACAACCTGGAGACAAGGGGGGGGAAGTTCCCCAAACAGGGAGGGAATTGTGGGTGGGGGGACTGTTTCATAAAGTTAGCCTTTCCATAATGGGACAATTGAAACAAGCTGAAGTACTAAAATATTCCAATGAATTATGTTGTTGACTGATTCTTTTATAGTGCTGCAGGCAATGGTGTTGGTTTATAGAACTAAATAGCCTGTAATGTCTAGAGGGTGTAAAGCATAGTTGTGCTGGTACTGGCAGCGGAGGGGTGTAAGCTAAATGTCATTTGTTCATGCTCAGAATCATAATTGCTTTTGTCCTAAGTGGTTATTTTTGTGTCACTTTACATTATTGTCTCATTTGCTTTACTAGAATACAACACAGCTTCAAGCTGAAATGTTAGCAAAACTAGTCCTAAAATGATTCAATTTAAATTGAATAACATTACAGATGAATCCATCAGTTTAGCCCCCTTCTCCTAGCAGTAGAAAATAGCAATTAAAATATTTCTCTGTGCTAGGGAACAAAAGAACCTCAAGGAGAAATTTTATTGGCAATTTTATAACATTGCATCCTTCAGGCCTAAGCTTATAAGAATTTTTGATTGTTTTATTTCAGGCCATCCTATGTATTCTGTTGAATGGGTTTATTTCTCTAATATTGCTTATAATGTCAATGGCACATTCAGTGTCACTGGCTTACAGTTTTTAAAGAAGACCAGATATGAGGAGGAGGAGGATGGGGAGGAGGAGGAGGAGGAGGAGGATGGATTGTCACAGTCAGATATTTGACTGGTAGGTGGTATTCTGCAATTCGAGCTACAATTCAAGATCTAAGCAAAATCTTGGGAACTGCAGAGGTTTTTTAACAGGATTCTTGTTGTTTGAAGCAACACTGTCTTTTGGAGCTGAGCTGGTGTTATTTGTTCAATGCTGAGAATGTCCATGTGTTTCTTGAGACTTCTAGGAACTGCTCCAAGAACTCCAATGACAACTGACACAATGGTAACCTTCTTCTCTTAGAGGTGCTCTATTCGTAGGTCTTGGTATTTGTAGTTTTCTCCTCTTCTTTCTTTTCTATTCTGCTGTCTCCTGGGATTGCAGTGTCAATGATCCAAACACTAGTTCTCATTTTTTCTACAACTGTGATGTCAGGGGCGTTATGTTCCAGGTGTTTATCTGTTTGCAATCTCAAAGAATCTTTGTTTCATCATGCTCCCTGGTCTTGTCTAGTTTATGCTCCCATGAATTTCTGGCTGATGGTAAGCCATACTTCTTGCAAAGATTCCAAACAGTTTCAGCAATTTTACTGCAGGCAATGACCATGTGGTTGACTGTTTCATCTTTTGTCTTATAAAATTGCTGTTTGCTGTTTGCTGTTATCACTGGTCTTATGAATCTTGGCTTTCACACTAATCATTTCTAATACCTGCTCTTGTGAGGCTAGAATGACTCTATGTCTTTCTTCAAGTGCCCATTTTGGATCCACTTCCAAGTGTTTTCATTATCAATCTTATTCTCTATGTCTTTCAAATATTGTCCATGCAAGTGCTTTTCCTTCCAGTTGTCAAAGTGAGTTTTGATTTCAATATTTTTGTAATCTTATTTGTTTTCTGTAACCTAAAATAAGTCTGCCTTGTACATTTCCAATGTTCCCATTAAGGTGCACCGGCATGTGCTCAGCTGGCCTATAAAGGGGGGTGCTGGCATCAGCAAGGTCTCCTTCCTACAGCAGCATGCCTCCAGGAGTGAAGGGAAGGCAATTTGCTTTCTCTTCACTTGTGGAGGTGTGCCACTGAGATGGCACAACTCCAGAGTGTGAAGGGGAAGCATTTAAAAATGCCTCCCCTTTCCTCCCTGAGTCCTGCCACAGTAAGCATCACATCTCCAGGAGCTGTCTCTGAGGTCGCGTAACTCTGGAGAGAGAAGGGGCGCATTTTTAAATGCCTCCTCTTCCCTCTTTGAGTTACACTGCACTAGCAGTGCCTTGTTGTTTGGGGAAATTAGCTATGTGGCAGGGGAGGCCAGAGGGGTATCAGGGATCACACACCTGTGTATACCAAGGTCCAGTACAGTAGGAAGACTCCAGATTTGAAGAGTAAATTGTTTTTATTAAAAACTGCCCTAATTACAAGCACACTAGGCTTACAAAAAGAGCAAGTAATAAAGAACTGAGAAAGCAGAGGTGATTGATGGTGAACAGAGGGGTCAGTTATGGGGTAATACTACCTGTCCAGACAGGCAGAGGTCCTTGAAGAGAATAGTGCCAACAACCAGTGTTATATGTTATGGGGAGGCCTAAAGAAGAGAATCTGGAGGTGTACTCAAAGTATAGGTGCTGTCCTGAGTGCATACCTTGATGGCCATGTGTGTGGATGGATATAGACCTTGGAATACAATGCAAACCAATGGGAGGTCTTGAGGGGCTTGTCCCTGGCAAAGACAAAATATTTCCTGGACCAATCAGGGGTCCCAGAGGGTGTGGCATCAGGAGGGGGCACACGATACTGCTCACACTTTGTGAAACCATCTGGAGCTCCAGCAAACAACACCCAAAACAAGTTGCAGATAACCCCTACTTGGCACATACACTACAAATCTGGGATGAGCAAAGAAAACACCTATTACCAGTTACCTCACCTCTTTCTTCCTTTACTCACCAAGACTGGTTTCCTCCAGGTCAAGAACCAGATGCATTCCAGGACTGGAAAACACCAGGCTATAATTGCCTCCAAGAGCTGGTCCTACGAGGGAAGATAATACAAAAATTACAATTTGAGGACAAGATCGGCAGACCAATCTCCTGGCTCCATTATTACCAACTGGGAAGTCTTATAGGTCATTTGTCAGTCTCTAGCATCTTCAAGACAAACAAGTCACCCTTAGAAATAATAATCAAAACCCACTCGGAACATTCAAAACATCTGCTCTCAAAAATATACAAAGTCCTCATAGATTTCCAGAGCACATCGAAATGGAAGTATCAAGCTGCATGGCAAAAAGATCTTGACACACAACTGACAGAACATCATTGGTCTTCTATCTGGTCCACTTTAGCTAATAGATCCAAAGTCTTCAAAATCAGTTTTCAGTTTTAAATTAGTCTCACAATGGTACTACACCCCAAGCCGGTTTCATCACATGAATAAATCTTACTCACCATTATGCTGGAAGAACTGTGGAGCAGTGAGCGATTACATGCATTGCTGGTGGAGTTGTCCCCACATCCAACAGTTCTGGAAGACCATTGTCACTGAAACAACAAGATAACCTTGCAAAAGCTCCAGATGACCCCAGAAAGCATACTTCTTCACCTCAGAGACCCAATGAAAGGTGAAGACCCTCTCCAACACTTAACATCATATATGCTCATAGCAGCCTCACTTACCATCGCAACTGTCTGGAAGTAAGACAAACCACCAATGATGGAGGAATGGAGAAACAAAATATGGGAATTCTTCATCATGGATAAAATAACCAATGTATTAGATAGCTCTCAAACATCAAAATGCACAACACACTCCAAATTCACAAACACCTGGTTCCCATATTTACAATTTATGGCAGAAAACGATCTCCTGCCAAAAAATACGAACTTTGCATTGTGGCTTCATTTTTAACTGATACTCTTGAATCTTTGACAACACAGCACTCTAGATGACCCTAGTTATTCATGTTCATGCTCATGTTTATGTCCATACCAGTATATAATAACCAGTATACAGTACTCTCAGACAACACGTAAGCGATACCTTCTTGTTGCATCATTATCCCTTCTGTTCTGAAGGTTATGTTAGACTATTTGTCTTGTTACTCTGTTAAAATTCTGCATTGTATGTTATTTAGATGATTAAATTCTTTTGTTTGCACTTACACTTAAATAAAAAAAATTAAAAGGGAAGGATCGCTAAACATTTGAATGTATGATTGGTTTATCTCGGTCTCCTGAGAGATGGAGCAGGAAAGACAGTTATGGAGACAGGATTATCACATAGACATAGGTGCACACAAAAGGGCTAGGTGAAGTTCTGGAGACAGAAGGGCTATTCACCAGGGGGCCTTTGAATAGCCATTAGAAATGTACGTACTTTACCTGGTGGAACCCATTATCATTCCATAAGCACACCTCTGCTGGGTGGAGGGAAAGGTTGGAGATTGCCTTGGAGGGCTGCCTTGTGTCACCTGAAACTCTTTTTCAGAGCTTTTGGCTAGCCATAGTTTTCCCAGGTACAAGCTGCCCAGGTGGGGGAAGGTAGGGGAAGGGAATACTGAAAGCAGGGAGCAGATAGGTGGAAAAGAGAAAAGGAAGCAGGAAAGGGGAGTGACTATGGGAGCCTGGGGAACTTGGGGGCTATGGGGGAGGGGAAAACAAGTCCTTGCTGGACCTTGTTGTAGCATTTTATATGCATGAAAATAGTCCGGTAAGTAGATCCTAGCTTTATTTAAATTATCATTCTTGTTTCTTACATTTCTATATAGTATTATATGACAAAACTTCTCAGGATCAAATAGTACAAACAGAGTTTTCATATCACCTAAGTTCAAAATGTAATACTAGTTCAAATTCTTATACTAATTTTACTGACATGAAATCAGAAATACAACTCCAAATGTTGAATAATCACTTAGCAATAAATCAAGTGATGTCTTAAAGATCCATTATCTATCTACAGTTATGTCACCTGCTTGTACAGTGGTTAAAGGAAGACACAGAACATACAGGCAGATAGATGCAGAGGAAAAAAACACAACATTACTCTGAAGTCCCAAATAATATCTTAAATACATATATTAGCATAATTCCTCTTTATAAGAAAAGTGAGACTATCTGGGTTATATTCATACAATTTGCATATATAATATGAATGAAATGTTGTTGTTTGGAACACAAGGCAAATGATTCCATATAGGGGATGGGGGTGAGAAACATGGATTTGCATACAGTGAACAATAGCTTGTCCATAGAAATTTGCATTCTCCTCCATCATTTCAAGGATAAAATCTATCAAGTGCTAAGAACATCCCCCACTTGAGGAATGATGTTTGGTTTCTTTCAGAAAGATGCACTGCTCTGCTTATCTAGCAGGGTAAAAATGCTCACAAAAAAAGCTAACAGGGATGCAACCCTGATGTATTGCATGGTTTTTTAAAACTCTTCCTACATTTGACCTACACATGTCATTTTGCATACATTAGATTTACTACTTTACCTTTAAAAATAATCCTGGGATGATTTCATCTTATTCAAAATGCAGATGGCTAAAATATGGCCTGTTTTGAAAAAAGCCTTACAAAATTCAGGATATGTGAAATGATCAACTTCTGACGTATTACAGATACAAAAGAAACACTAAAATATCTTGTTGTTTGTGAGTGAGAATATCTGTGTTTATGAATGCCTGTGTATGCTCTTGATGGTTTGGCTGTTGTGAATGTAGAATAGGGGTATTGAGTTGGATATTGCCAACTCTAAAAGTTGTCCAACTCAGCATTAGGTAGGCTATATCAGAGGCAGTCCCAGATCTGTTAACGTTGTGAATTAATTGCTGGGAATTTAACGGAGCCTGCCTGCCTGCCCCACATTCCCTGGAAAATAGCATTTCTCCAAGCCAGTCCTAGACCTGTGATCATAAAGGAGCACTACCTTCTCCAGTCATACAGCCTTTCTTGGCAGGGATGGAAATTGTAAATAGCAGCTGTCAGTTCTGTTAACCATTAATTTATGTTTTAATCTTCTGCCTTTCATTTTCTATGCTTCTGAGGAGTTTGTTTCTTGTTTTTTTAAAAATTACTTTTGTTTTTATTGTTTTGTTGGCTTTTCTGAGTGTACTCAGTTACTGGGGTATGGGTTTTCCACCTTTTTGTATATTAGTTCTTTCAGGTAACACTGCATTTTTTCATAGCTTAGGTCTGGATAGGTAGGCTCCCTTTCCTTTTCTTGGTTTCTCTGAAAATAGAAACAGTGATATTCCCTCCCACCCAATTCCTGATGATCCAATTGCAACATGACATCAATTTGCTTCATTATTATTTTTAAATGTTCCTATAGCTTTGCAATGTGGTTAATGGGATGGGTGCCTTCCTAGACAGATACTCTGAACACTTTTATTCACAGACTTACAGTTACTAAATTTAGTTTTTAAAGTGTTCTAAAATATGTTGTTACTCACCCTGTGGCCTGCAGTACCAAGTAAAAAATCTAATGAAATAAAAAGTAAATAAAAAAAAACCACTGCAGAAAACTGAAAACCATTTTAATTCCCTTGCTTACTCTGTAGAGAGGACAGCTTGGGGAACCTTATTCAATGCATTGCAAAATCCAATCCCTTTGTACAATTCACTTGAAACTGGGGGACTCTTTCAAAGAGAGGAAGAGCTAGATTCCCTGATATTTTGATACCACTTAATGCAGAAAAAAGTCTGCTCAGGAAAATCTGCCATTTTTTCCCTGCCTGGAAAACAATGGGCAGACATCTGATACAATCTTAATAGAAGTTGAAATGGAACCTTGAGGAGTCTTCACAACATGACCACATTTTTAAGAATTCTTAAAACTGTACGCCAGGTGTGGCCTGACCAATGCAGTGCACAGCAGGACCATGACATCTTGTGATTTGGATGCTATGCCTCTGTTGATACACCCCAAGACCTCATTAACCTTTATTGCCACCACATCATGACTGCTGATATTTAGGTTACAGTCCACCCATACCCCAAGAACTTGTTCACACTCACTGCTGTCCAGAAGTGTATCCCCCATCCAGGATGTGTGCTTCTCATTTTTGTTACCCAGAAGTAGAACTCTGTACTTATCTTTGTTGAATTGCATCTTATTCATATTCACCCACTTTTCCAGTGTGTTCAGATCTCATTGAATTCTATCTCTATCTTCCTGTGTGTTCACTACATCTCCCAATCTGGAGTCATCTGCAAATTTAATAAATAGTTCCTCCACTCCCTCATCCAGATATTGAAAAGTACTGGGCCCAGAACCAAGCCTTGTGGCACCCCACTGGACACCTCCCTCCAATCAGATGAAATGCTATTGACAACTACTCTGTAATTGCAGTTCTCCAGCCAGTTCCTATCCACCTAACTACCCTAGAGTCCAGTCCACAGTCCTCTAGTTTACCCAACATAATATCATGGGGAACCTTGTCAAATGTTTTACTGAAATCCAGGTAAACAATATTGATGGCATCCCCACAGTAAGCTCATTATTCAGTCAAAGAAATTTGATCTGGCAGAACTTGCTGGGGACAAATCCATGCTGACTTTCCTGCATTTCCATGTTATCATTTAGATACTTGAGGAATGACCCCCTTAAAATTTGTTCCAGTATCTTCCCTGAGACAGAGGTCAGTCTGACTGTCCTGTAGTTTCCTGGGTTATTTTTCCTCCTTTTTTTGAAGATTGGGATTACATTTGCCCCCCTCTAATCTTGTGGAACATCTCCTGTGTGCCAAGAGTTCTTGAAGATGATGGGAAAAGCCTCTGCAAGCTCTCTAAAAACACTTTGAGGACTCTTGGGTGTGAAGCATCTGGCCTGGGGGGCTTGTACTCACCCAATGCAGCCATGTGACTCTGAACAACTTCTCTGTCCATGTCAATCAACAGCTCAGATGCCATGCCTTGCCTGCTACCATTTCTAGATGACCCTGTTTTCTTCTTCAGGGAAGAGCACAAATATTATGTTATTTCATCTTCCGGTTAATTCAGTACTGCTAAGATAGTCTAATGGGTTGGATGGATTTTGTTCTTTTACTGCTCACTATCTCACACTGGGATTGCAATGTCTATATCTGTCTGTGGTTCTCCTGGAACACTTGAGTCTCCTGGCAAGACCTGGAGAATAGCCCTTCTGTCTCCAATTCTACACATAGTTGCATCACATAGTACCTATGTGAAAAATCCTCTGTCTCAATACCTGTCCTTTCTGCCCCCTCCCCGCATGATACCAAGATAACTTATCAAACATTCAAATTATTAATAATCCTTCCTGACATCTATCAGGGACCTATTTCCCCCCTTTTGTCTAAGTCTGGGAACCTATTCAATCTGTCTTGTCTGGACCATTAGGAGTCCTCAAACCCATTCAGCAGACTGCTCCTCTGAAACCTCATTGGTCACACCTAGGTCTTGCCCCTCCTGGCATCACATCCCCTGGGACCCCTCTTGGTCCAGGTAATCTTTTGTCTTCACCTGAGACAAGCACCTTGAGGCCTCCCATTGGTACACATTGTTTTCCCATGTCTATGTCCTCCAAAACACATGGCCTCAGATAGTGTATCTGCCCCAGGATGCCAACTGGCAGTTCACCCCCAAACTTTGTTTGGGCCACAATTCCGTCTCCATGGACTTCTGCATGTCTGGAAAGGTACTATTAACCCATCAATGCTTCACCCTCTTTCATCTTTGATTTCTTAAGATCAACCCTTTATTTATTAGCTCTTGTGTATATATGTGTGTATGATATTTTTATTGATTAGCTGAATATATTAGGGATATTTTCTTAATATAGTTCATAAAAGATATTTCCTGACTGTTGTCTGTGCTGCTCCGAGAGGCTTCTGACTCTGGTATAGTTGGAGTATGATCCCTAGCTTGTGCACCTATTAAGCAAATGGTCTCTTAGCTAATTCCCCCATCATAACTCAAACAGAGACCCAGGTGTTGCGGTTAACAGGGACTGACCACAACAAGGTCCTGGGGAAACATTTTTCTTGGTGCTGTAATAATTATTTTAACTATAGTTAACCCCTGGTTTCATATCTGAGTCTTACTTTTTAAGGCTGTAAGAATATTAGGTAGTATTTTCTATATAAAATTCAAAAAGTATACAAGATATGCAGAGTAACAATTTACAACAACTGTAAATGGTAAGAACAGTCTACCTAGTTAGGTTTAGTAATTTAATTACAGCATAGGCTCAGAAAGTTTTTATTTCTGATTTGTCGTACTTAATCATTTGTACCTACTGATACATTTTAATTCAGATATTTCATGCTGGAATCTCCCTTTGAAATTCTTTTATTTCAAAGGGGTGAATTTCAAGTCAGCAGCTGAACTGTAGATGATTGAAAGATTCTCATGTACATTTCTGCATGTTGCCATTTTTATTTCAAATTTGTGTCTATGCAAAAGACTGTCCTATATAATTAACAGAAGGACATTGTTGACAGATGAATGCATATATATCATACTGGAGGATGAGCAGGTGAATGAGCACCTGAAGCTATGGCTGACATTATTAGATCCTATAAATAATGCTGGGTAGGGGACAGATTTAGCATCTGGTCTTACTGCAATGTATGCAACCAAGTAGACTTTATCCTTCATAATTAATAATGAAGAAAGTATGGCTGCTGGCAGACTCTGTAAGGATGGTATAGTAGTAAAAAAATATTGCTTGAAATTTTGAGTTGAGAATTATTAGATAGGTATCACTGTGTGCCTTCACTACTTGGACATGAACTTAGCTAATCTTGTGAACAGTTCCCAAATAAATGCTACTGACTATGCAGATGCTCACCCCCAGGCAATGCAATGCATTTGTCATGTCAAGGATGCATCTGACTGCATAGACAGAAATATAGGGTGCAGTGCAAGCATTTACATGCTTTAAAATATATTAGTCTGTTTATTTATAGTCCACTGTACTTACAGGTACTCAAGGTGTATTACCCAGATTGAACCACTACAATCAACAAGATGGGATACTCAGATGAGTGAAGTTGTCATGGCAGAGGATATGGGGAGAGATGGTCTCCCAAATATGAGGGTCCAAGGACATGAAAGGCTTTCTATATGATGGTCAATACTTCAAATTGAGCCAGGTAACACATGGGTGGCCAATGGAGTGACTGTAAAACAGGAGTAATATGTATGCTCCATATAGCTCCCAATAATAGCTGAGCTGTGGCATCCTTCCCCAACTGGAGTTTCCAAATTGATTTTGAGGGGAGATCAGTGTACTGTGCAGTGTACTAGACAGTAGTCTAGTGTCACCATGGCATGGATCCAGGTGGCCAGATCAGCCTTCTCAAGGTAAAAGGCCCTTTTTTGAGCTAGACTGAGTTGGAAGAAAGCCTTTTTTGCAACTACATTAACTTGCTTCACCAGCAATAATGTGGGGTCTAGTACAACCCTGAGGCTCTTAATGGAGTTGGCAAGGGTCAGCTTCACCCCACTGAAACTGGAGCTATGACCTTGAAGGCTACAGTTTCTTTTTACTCAAAGAAGATGATATACTTCTTATCAAAAGCATGCCACAAGTTGTAGTGACTGTAGCACATGTGGCTACTTTGCAGGCACTTGTTGGCAGAGTAATTTATACAGCAATGGTGCACAACCTGATTAAAGAGTAGATAAAGGTTTATTTAGGAATTAGCATACTTGATAGGAAAGAGGAGACACAGAGAAAGGTCTCTAATGATATGTCTAGCTGAGAAGAGAGGGTAAGACTGAATGCGGCACTTTTGAGAAAAAGGGGGAAATTGCTCTAAGAGTAGCAATCTGGAGACAGACAAGGAATGATAACAGGAGAAAAGGTGCTGACCTCACTATTCTATCTAATAGTCTTCTTGTTCTCCCCTACAAGAACTTCTTCTCCGTTGTACACCAGACATTACCTTTTCCAGCAGCACTAACCTGCTCAGCATGGAGTAGCCTACTCAAGGAACATCAAAATGATCCAAAGAGCACTGACTTCTCAAGCAACTGTGGGATTTAGACAAAGTATATTCATTTGGTGATCAAGTTTTTGTCCAAATTCTCAGCATGCCTTAGTCCCAGTACAGATCTAGACTGCTTACTTTCCTCAGTTGTGAAATCTGTATATTAATTGTTAATTAATTAATACATTATTTTTGTTTTTATTGTTTTTAGTTTTTTATCTGCTACATATATATCTTTAGTATTTCTTATAATTGTATTTATAATGTTGTTAACTGCCCTGAGCCCCAAATTGATTTGATTTGATTTGTTACATTCCGACCCCCCCCCCTTCCTGGCCGAGGCTGGCTCAGGGCAGCTTACATAAAACAACCTAAAATGAAGGACAATCTTTAAAAAACTTCCTGAAAACAGTTGAATCAGTTACATGCCGATAGCTACAGTGGGACATCTTGGGGCCAGGTCCCTGAGTTACCACCCAGGCCTCCCGACTTCCCATCCAGCCAGTCTATTTTAGTTTTCACGTGCACCACAGATGTGCCAAGCTGAACCATTGCCCTGTCCTGCCCTTCCTGCCATCAGTGTACCTCTGGTTGGTTGCGGGCAAGGCATGCCACAGGGCACGTTTGATCCCTACACCAGCCCTCTCTCTCAGCACTTTTTAAAAGCTTTTATTCTCTTGTCGCTCCTGACACAATGCCCCTGACTTATTTAAATGCCCCCCAAAGTAAAAAAAAATCCTGGCTATGGCCCTGATCAGGCAGCCACAACTACCTAAATCACATTGATTTCAGTGACATCTACAGCAGAATAAAGAAGGAGCATTAATGGAAAGAACATTGAATTAAAAATCTCTGAAGAAAGGACAACACATGATTTATCAGACGATGATCTTTTGTGATAGATGGGTCATGTAAATTTGTGTCTCCACTATATTTTGTTGCTTAAGATTTATCTAACACAAGCCTTTTCTTCTACCTGAAGCTATTGAAACAAGCCATATATTTCTGGTCTTTATTAAGTTTTCATTGATAAAAGCTCTTTTATATTTAGGAAAATTGCCTTGTAGTATAAAAGGTAACAAGCTGCAATGTGGTAAGGGACTCAGAATTTATAGCCTTGCTGTCTATTTATAAAGTTTAAAGCACAAGTATGTTGTTGAAAGCACAAGGTTTTAAATAATTTCTACTGTTTGGTAGTTTCCCACAAACAAAAATGAAGATTAATACTACAGCTTTAGGGGGTCACTGTACTGAGGCGCCCTTGTGCTCATTTAGATTCAGCAGCTCCTTGGTCATAAATGTGTGTAAAAGCAAGGACACTGAGAGATTCACAGAAATTGTGAGGGGTATTTGGACCTACCTTGTCCTAAAATGCCCTTTTTTGTTGTTTTGCTTCCATGCATTGGGAACAGTTTTGCATGGGTAAACTTAGAGAGGGGCTACGATAGCCCCATCTACTTCCCTCCTTCAGAGGCAAGATATTTCCCTCCAATTTTCTCTCCCTTTCAGATCGAGCAGCCCTTTTTGTTGTTGTTCAGTCGCACAGTTTGACTCTTTGTGACCCCATGGACCACATCACGCCAGGCCCGCCTGTCTTCTGTCGTGCTCTGGAGTTTGATCAATTTCATGTGCATTGCATCAATAACACTGTCTAACCATCTCATCCTTTGCCATCCCCTTCTTCTTTGACCTTCAATCTTTCCCAGAATCAGGTTCTTCTCCAGTGAGTGCTCCCTTCTCATTTGGTGGCCAAACTCTCAAGAGTCTTCTCCAGCACCATAATTCAAAAGAATCTATTATTTGGATCAATAACACTGTCTAACCATCTCATCCTTTGCCATCCCCTTCTTCTTTGACCTTCAATCTTTCCCAGAATCAGGTTCTTCTCCAGTGAGTGCTCCCTTCTCATTTGGTGGCCAAACTCTCAAGAGTCTTCTCCAGCACCATAATTCAAAAGAATCTATTATTTGGCGCTCGGCCTTCCTTATGGTCCAACTCTCGCAGCCATACATTACTACAGGTAATACCATTGCTTTGACCATACAGACTTTTGTTGGCAGGGTGATGTCTCTACTTTTTATTATGTTGTCTTGGTTTGCCATCACTTTCCTCCCAAGGAGCAGGCGTCTTTTAATTTCATGGCTACAGTCACCATCTGCAGTGATCTTGGATCTCAGGAATGTGAAGTGTCACTGCTTCCACTACTTCTTCTATTTGCCAAGGAGTGATGGGGCCATGATCTTAGTTTTTTTGATGTTGAGTTTCAAACCAACTTTTGCGCTCTCCTCTTTCATCCTTAGCAAGAGGCTCTTTAGGTCCTCTTCATTTTCTGCCATTAGAGTGGTATTGTCTGCATATCTGAGGTTGTTGATGTTTATCCCAGAAATCTGAATTCTGGCTTGTGATTCATCCAGGCCAGCATTTCACATGATGTACTCTGCATATAAATTAAATAAGCAATGTGACAATGTACATCCTTGTTGTACTCCTTTTCCTATGCTAAATCAATCATTTGTTCCATATCCGGTTCTAACTGGCTCTTCTTGACCCTTATACAGGTTTCTCAGGAGACATGTGAAGTGGTCTGGTACTCCCATCTCTTTAAGGACTTCCCATAGTTAGTTGTGATCCACACAATCAAAGGCATTAGTGTAG
>NW_015167619.1:152659-166057 GCF_001447785.1 Gekko japonicus
GTTTTCTTGGCAAAGATACTGGAGTGGGTTGTCATTACCTTCTCCAGGGGATCACGCTTGGTCTGAGTTCTCTGCTGTGGCCTGTCCATCCTGGGTGGCCCTCCATGGCATAGCCCACAGTCTCATCGAACCACACAAGCCCCCTCACCACATCAAAACAGTGATCCATGAGAGAGTAAGCTAATATAGGTAAAGATAAAGGTTTCCCTTGCTCGAAAACTGGTTGAATCCAACTCTAGGGGTGCAGTGCTCATCTCTGTTTCTAAGCCGAAGAGCCAGCTCTGTCCAAAGATGTTTCCATGGTCACGTGGCTGGCGTGACTAGATGCTGAGGCACACAGAACACTGTTACCTTCCCACCAAAGTGGTACCTATTTATCTACTTGCAATTTCTTGCTTTCTAACTGCTAGGTTGGCAGGAGCTGGGCCCAGAGACTGGAGCTCACTCCGTCATGCGGCACTCAGATCTCAAAGTGCTGAAGTACTAACGTTCTGGTCTGCAGTTCATTGTCTTAACCACTTGAGCCATGGCAGCCCCTAAACTAATATACTATGGGCCAAATCAGACCCTACAGTGGCCTCTGGTGCCATTTTAGAGAAGGATTTGGTTGTTTAAAAAGTGCTGTGAGGGCCTGGTCCTGATTAGGCCTGCAGCAGGGTGAGACTAGACAATCTAGTCCCCCTCCATGTGCCTTTTCAAGTGCCAAAATAACTGTGTGCTGGGGAGGCTGTTTCATGACTTGAAAAGGTGCATGGGGGGCAAGATTGCCCAGTCCCATCATGCCACAGGTTTGTAGCACTTTTTAAATGACCAAATTTTTCTCTCAAATGGCATCACCGGCCACAATTCAGACCTGTGGCTGACATAGCATCTAGTTTGGCTCTAAAGCTATATTCACACGAAGAAGAATGAGATGGGAATGAGTTGGGATATTAGAAAGGGTTGCACTACAGTAGACTATATGTGGAGGATCACATTTTTTAATGCTCTTCCTCCAAATAGGAAATTAGTACATTAGTAGAATAAGAGTGTTTCAGCACAATCCTAGGAACCTTTTCCTGGAGGTAAGCCCCACTGAGTAAACCTGAGTAGGATTTTGACAATACTTGCTTTGGACTGCTTTCTTAGAAGTCTTTTCCTTGTACTGCTATTTTTCTCTCAGCAGAGATTTATATTTATTTATTTATTTAATAGGGAGCAAGGCCCGTGGAGCAGGGCGATACAACAGGCGGCTAGCCCCCCCGTCGCCTCCTCCCCCTCTCCGCCCTGACCCAGGTGGGCGCCGGTCTTAGGCTGGCGGCCGTCGTCTCCAGCCACTCGTGGCTCTCGGCTGTTCCCCGCACGGCGCTCACCTCCTCCCCCTCTCCGCTCTGACCGTCGCAGCCACCCCTCTGCACTGTGCTGGCGTCCTCCCCTCTCTGGCCTGACCCAGGCGGCCGCCAGTCACATCCCGGCAGCCGCCGCAGCCGCCAGTCACTTTGAGCCCCCGGGAAGATCCTGCGCAGGCCGTCGCTGCCGGCGGTCACCTCCAGCCACCCCTACGCACGTCGGCCTCCTCCTCCGCCGTGCCCCAGCTGGGCGCCGACCCGGCACCCGTGGCAGCCGCCTGCCGCCTCTAGCCGCCGGGAAGATCCTGCGCAGGTCACTCGAAGCTGCGTCTGAGGTGGGACTCAGACGATGTGGCCAATGGGACGTGGCAAGCTGTTGACGGACAGGCGAGCCGTCCATACACTGTAGGTGCGCATTACGTGACTTTGCATCTTACAGAATTATATTATTGGGAGAGATTTAAATTTATAACCCGCCCTCCCCGCGAATGGGCTCAGGGCAGAAAGGAACGTTCAGAACTGGTACCCACCAGCTACAATCAGCAAGGATACACTCTGTTCTAGCATTTAAACATTCCTCTACCACAATCCCCCTAAAGGTGTAAATAAGGCTTAAACTGGTCAGTATATTGAAGATGAAATTGACCAAGCCTTTTTAAACTATTTGCTTTGGCAAGCATTTATGCACCATTGAATTCAGCTTATTTTCAATATTCTCATTTCTTCCTTTAAAAACAACAACACAACCACCTACACATCGAAGTTCACATTTTATTTTATATAGCCCAATTTCAATTTATTCTGGAAACAGAATTTGTTTGTGTAACTGATTAACCAGGATCAAATTAGGTCAGTCTGTGTTGACACAGTATGGAACTGTAATTGGTTTCTTTAATTGGTAACTGTAAACCAGAATGTAATCAGCTCAGAGGAAGTACCGTCTGTACCATTAACCAGGCAAGTTTCATATCTCTCGGGGAAAACTTTGCTAATTGTAAACTGCACAAGTGATTAAAATTCTCTACCACTTATTGGCTGACCAAGGAGCGCATTCTGTAGACTCAGCTATACAGAGGAGATTTACAGAGGAGCTATACAGAGGAGCTACTCTAGCAGCAGCTCCTCAGCATGAAAACAAATATTACATTGAGGAAATAAATCTGTAGCCCCTTCTCAACTAGAAATGCCACATGGAGCATTCAAATGAATTTGAATGAGAAACAGCACATAGAATATCCCTAGTCCTATTCATGGTGCAAACATGAAGACAAGAGCTTTGGTGCTCTTCACCCTAGCAACCTAACATATTTTGGCAGAAGGCAAACTCTGAATACATGCCACGTGAGGGACTCATTGAAAGAGCTTCACCTCCTTTTTCCCTGTCAATTTTTAAACACAGTATATACGATAGATGGGCTATGACGTTTGCTTGAAAAAAGCAGCTGAGTGCTTTGGGAACATGCCTAAAATTATCTTAGGCTTCCCAGAAGCGCAAGTCTTTGGCAAAATCTGGAGAATGAGAGCCAAAGGTCTCTTGACCATTGGCTCTCAGCCTGAAGCTTGCAGCTTGTGACTCTGCATGATGACATGTGCCAAAAAACCCAGCACCAGCTTAGTACAACCACATAACTCATCACCAGCTTCAGGGTGGTCTTTAAGTTCTGTATCTTACTTTAAACTGGTTTGTGTGTGCATGCATATGCATATTCATTTTATTATGGAAGCCACTTTGGATGCCCAATATGGAAGAAAATTGAGGTAAGCAACATGGTGATATTTCTCACAGGCTTTGAGTGACCACCAATTTAGAGTCAGCTTTGATCTGAGATGCCTCTATTAAAAAGAAGAACAATGAGAGTTCAACAGATGAATAGGAAGATAAAATGCTGTGTAAGTTACTAACAGTACCTTAACTTCTTCAGTGCAATCTGGAAAAAAATCTTTCCCCCTTAGAAGAAACTCTTATGGTTTAGCATGGCTTTTTGTTTCATTGGCTTGATGTAACGGTGTTTTTTTTCCCCCTTGCTCAAATATTCCCATATTTCATGCAAGCATATGGTTTTATCAGCTGTATATTTTTGGCAACCTCTATTTTTGCTCCTAGGAGAAAGAATTACAGTATCATTTTAAAAATTTAATGTGCAAGTGTTAAAAATTGATTATTTAAACCTGACTTAAGGATTTTGGAAAAACAACAACAACAACAACAACAACCTAAAAACAAATAAGCAAACAAACAAACTAGAGCGCTGAGTAGACATTAAAACCTTTGTATGTTGGTTCATACCAACTATGCTGTCCCTCATCTTGTGCATATTCAGAATAACTTCTGACCAACCTATATACCCTGTACCTTCATGACTGAGAACTCTCCTTATTTCAGGATTCCTGATTCATCAAACAATGTCTTCAAATATAGAGTCAGACTCTGTTCAGAACTTAAGATTAATGTGCATGGAGGAGGAAGCCTGTTACTGTGTGGTTATACCTTTATGTTTTGAATATTTTGGGCACAGACCTTTCAACATGGGCCATCTCCTGATTCATACATTGTTTTCAGCTGAACACATGTTAGTACCATGAACATAAATCTTGATTATTAAATGAACCTTCATGTGCATAGTCTATGGGAGGGTTATATATAGTATATATTAAACCACAGTTTCATTATTTTAAAGAATTCAACATGTTTTTATTGACATCTATATTCTTGTTGTTGTTGTTGTTGTTGTTGTTTCCAGAGAGGAATCTGGACATAAATCTGAGCACGAAGATCTTGGTGCCTATTTATACAGAATGTGGATAAAGCCAATGTTAACCAAACCTTGGGCTAATTTCTTTTTTCACCTACCTCAGAAGCAGACAATGGCCATTGTCTAAGATTTATCAAGAGCATCCAATGGTTTATTTTTAGGTGACATCCACCTTCCTTTATCTAAGACAATAAGGCTACAATCTTTAATATAAACACTTTCCAGGGAGTGAGACCCATTGAATAGACCTGAGTAGGATTCTGAGTAGACCAGATTAGCCTTTTTAAGAGGAATTTTCTTAATTCTTCTTTCATTCTGAAATGGAACAATCCGTTCATTTTTCTCCTTGTAGGAATCTGGAGTAAGTTTCAAATCAGTTCCATTTCAATTAGAGAAATTCAAAGAGAGGAGGGGCAGTAAGGGACGTTCTTCTACAAAATTACGGAATTCCGTTGTGCAGATGCTCAGAAGTAGAAGTCTTCCCAAACTTTCCTTCCCATGGCATGGTGTATAACATCAAATAACTCTGCAAGGACTAAAGTTACAAAAGAGATGCATAGAGATGTAACAGAAAACTACAAAGAGAAATGAAAGAGAAATTCCTCTTTTGAAAGAGAAAAAAAGATTATGAGGATTCAATGGCCATATCTTCCCCTGCCCATAATAACACTACTTATGATTACTTCCTGAACAATGTTGATTTTTCTATTTCTAGCCACTGTTTTCTGTTTCCATCAAAGATCAAGATTCATCAACTTCGAAGCAGCTTGAAACATTGTATTGTTTTAATAAGGTCATCGTATTTCTTGTGAATCCCCACCCCATATAAACTCATTGGTTATGGATTATTATCTAGCTATGTTTGATTTCTGTTGCCTGAGAAGAAAAATGGGACTATAGTTTCCAAAAACCTATAGTTGCTGGAATATGACTAATTTCCAAAGTTTACTGTCAGTTTTGGAAACTATGGCAAAACCCCATGAAGGTCAATCGGCATGGCAGGTTTTTGTACAATGAAATTATGACTCCTGCACAATTTCATGTGAGTGAACTTCAACAAAAATGTATTTCAGAGAAATCGAGCTCATAGCAACAATGGAACAGAGCTTTCATTAGTATCAAAGGCTCAGCAATAAATTCACATTGCTGTCTAATTCAACAGAAAATGCTTTTCTGAGCAAGTTGCCTAAAAATACTGAACAAAATTTAAGACAATTGCTAAATCTTAGGGATGAAGAAGTTAATACTATTGACTGGTAGATTTATGCATGATGTAGATCTATCAAGCTATACAATGATTTTGGGAAGCTGTCATGTAAAAGATGCCCTTTAAATAATTTTCCCAGCTGAATAGTAACCCTTTCCATTAACAGGCACAATTCTAAGTGCTGGTATTTACATTTAAAGCCCAAATCAGCTTGGGACCCTGTTCCCATGCTGTTTAGCCCACCAGTTAACCCTGTCTCCACAGGCCTGCTCATGGTGCCTGTCTCCCATGGAAGCAAGGCTTGTGGTGACTAGCAAAGGTTCTTCTCCATTGTGGTGTCCTTCCTCTGGAATTTGATATTAGTGGCTTTTAGGTCAGTGTGGTGTAGTAGTTAGAGTGTTGGACCAGGATCTGGGAGACCTGGGTTTGAATCCCCACTCAGCCATGGAAGCTAGCTGGGTGACCATGGACCAGACACACACTCTCAGCCTAACTTATCTCACAGAGTTATCATGAGAAAGGAAAAAGCGATGTATTCACATTGGGTCCCCACTGAAGTAAATAGATGAAACCAAATAAATGAGAATGTTTTGTTCATCCAGGTTTTTAGCTGAATTATATATTCTGTCATGTCCTTATGCTGGTTCCTTTTCTGTCTGCTGTTCTACTTTTTAGTTGCTCTTTTAAAATACAGTAGCCCATTATGATTAATGGATTAATTACTCACAGTTTCATTTATTCACAGTCCATGGTCAAATCACTTGATGTGGTCTCCAGCCTGTTTTTACTCCCATTGTACCATCATCATCATAATTACGTAGTTAAATTTTGTGGTAAATTTGGTTCTAGCTGATTTGCTGTTTGGAGACAGCAGATTTTAAAATATCCTGAGTTATTTCTACAGTAGAAATTAGTAATTTTGGAATAGTGTTCTTTATAACAGTGGACATCTCTGATCACTCATGTGTATACATTATGTTGAAATGGCTTTGGGCAGTCCATAGCAAAACTTCTGTAGTACTACAAATTGTATGTTATACATGAGTTAGTTAAGATCCAGACACCAGCTTCCTAAGAACAAAATAAAGGAATATAATAAATGCCAAAGTACTTAACTATTTGAAGTTATCTTAAAAACTGCTATTACAAAAACAAGCATTTCAATTGAACTACAAATAGAAAGCATTAGAAATAAGGAGGTCACACTTCCCATTGTTGAAGATCTCTTACACTGGAAGAGTCCCATTAAAGTATACTGAATAATGTCAGGGTAAATGGTTTGCAGATTGCCATGAGCTTGTCAAAAGTCATCCATGTTAATATTCCTCTTCAAAAAGGGAATACGAGCTTTCCACCTCTTTCACAGAAAGACCCTTGACAATTATTCAAGAGCAATAGAACAAGTACTACAAACCATCGAAGAAATCAAATTGTATAGTACACAGGCTATAATTAAACAATGATGTTTGCAAAGAAAAATATTACCAACTTCTCTTTTCTACTTCGTCTTTTCTCAGTAATAGCCATCTCAATCAATAGTGCTATTACCTGACAAGTGCAGTGGCCTAAATTAAGCCATCCCCCCCTCCCTTTTGCTGAAGTGAGTGAAAGACTGAAGGCTTCATCGGCTAGATGCTGGCAGGCTGAAATTTTGTTGTTGAAAATAATCGATTACTGATTTTGTTCCTGGATCCCAGAATGATAGCACAGCATACTAGATCTGGGTTTAAACAAAGTCACAACTTCATCACTAACCTGAGGCATGATTAACAACTGCTGGTCTAGGGAAAAGAGGCTTCCTCCTTTACACTGTTCAATCAATCAGTCCTAAGAGTACTGGAATGTAGCTGCTCTTTTTCCTTTTTGGTGAGAGGATGCAGTTCAGTGCATCAAGATCCCCACTGGCTTCAGCACTTATGGTAAGAAAGGTGAGAATATGATATGTTCCTCCTGGACAAAAGTCCATGTTAAATGTTCCAAGCACCAGACAGTCAGCTTCTTACTGTGTCAGTCCTATGGAGCAAGTCCTGTCCTGCTCCTACTCTCCATTAGCAGCCTTAGGGTGGTCATTTAACTTATGCTGATGTTTAATTAGCCTTTCTATGGACCTGAGTTCTACAGCTAAAGAGCTGAGAAAACAGGCATCCATAATAGCAATTGATGCTTTACATCCCAGTCTGCTTTATGCCTATAGAACTCATTTGTATCCTCTGAGAAATTGCAGTGTGGGATGGTGAATAAACCTCTGCTCCCTGACCATCTAAAGCAATCTAGGAAACTTCTCACTTGAAGGAAACAGAATTCCCACTAACCTTCAAAGTGATCTGTAGAAATGGGCATGGATTAAGGAAATGCAGTTTGGTTCACGGTGTGCTGCAAACCCAGGTCGCAAACCATGAATCATCACATACTTTTTAGGGCTCAAAGAACAGGTTTCATTCATGAGTTTTGGGATGCGGTACAACAGACCTCCTGGTGTGCTAGATACACTAAACTCACAAAGGATTTTTGGCTGACTCTCCTCTACCTGCCCTCCAAGACTGGTGAGGATTGAATTTAGGGGGTCTAATTCCTTCTCTCCCCAAAAGGTGCCCACCAGGAAAGTAGTTTCTGGGGAAATGATAGGTGCAGGTTCGGAGGGTCAGGATTGTGTAGAGCAGACCCTCTGCAAGCTAGTGGCATCAAACTCACAGGGGACTTCTCTCTGATGCTCCTCTACATGTACTCCAAGTAATGTGCAGATTAGATTTAGGGGTCTGATGTATGGCCCTCCCAAAGAAGGTGCCCCCAAGAAAGTGTTTTTGGGGGAAATGTCAGGCACAGTTTCAAAAGTGTATAGAATGGACCCCCTGCAAGCTACACACACCAAACATACAAGGAACCTCACTCTGTCATCATGTCGGAGCATGGCCAAGGCCCCAGGTGAAGACAGTCCTGCTGCCAGGCTACAAAGTGGTTATGCTCCTTGTGCAGGGGATGGATGCAGACCGCACAGTGCAAAACAGTGTATTGTGGAAGGTCAAGAAGGATATAGCAGATATGATTCCAGTTCTGCTTTCCTCATTTTTGAGTGTTTCCAAACATTGTAGAAAGGGGTTCAGAGACTGAAACATCCAGGGATGCCTGTTTGAATGGACTATAAAATGTGTAAGACCATAGGTGGAGCTCTCAAGTCTTCTTTGACATGGTGCTTTCAGTGGAGTCAGTTCATTTATTCAGCATCATATGCAGAAATCAAATGATACACATTATAGTTTCATGTAGTGTAGTTGTTAGAGTGTTGGAATAGAATATGAAAGAATCAGGTTCAGATGCTTACACTGACATAACACTTGATAGGAAAGACTGAAGCCATTGTTTTTGATTTCTTTAATTTAAGCAGCTCAGGCCAAATAACCTCTTAAGCAAGCTGAAATTCAGTTAAAGTGCAAAACTGGATGTTGCAAAATGGGTAAAGGGACAAGATGTACAAGAAGGAGGAGGGGGAGGGGGAGATTGTATTTATACTCCACCCTTGACTTGGAGTTTCAGAGCAGCTTAAAAACTCCTTTCCCTTCCCCTCCCCACAACAGACACTCTGTGAGGTAGGTGGGACCGAGTATTGTTGTATTTAGAAATAGAGAAGGGGTTTTGAAAAGATCAGGAGAAATGTGGGCCTTCTCAATAAGGACAAAAGACATATGATTTGCAAATGTACTTATATAGGTACAAAGGAAGTTAAAGTCTTGTAATTTATAGACATCTGTGCATGTCTAAAAGTTGTTTGACATACTGCATAAGAAGTTAATGGTGATCCCCTATTAATGGAGTCCTTGGGTTTTGCTACCAAGGTCCCCTTTATTGCAATAAAGTTCTGTCTGTTTCTAGAATCTCACTGGTTGTGTTCATCATTGGGCGTTGGCACACCAGGCAACAGACCCCATTTGGCTAACACACTTGTTGGATGACCTTGGCCTTGGGTCAGCTGTAGTCTCTCATTAATTTACCTCTCAGGATTGTTATGAGGATAAAATGGGGAAAGAAGAATGATGTATATCACTCTGAGCTCATCAGAGAATGTGCAAGAGATAGACTTAGGGTTTGTTTGTTTTTGTAATTGCTATGAACTGGTGTCAGCAATGATGAAATCCCAAGCATCCTGAATAGTAGGCTTGTATGTTTCTTTTGTTATTAATTACAAAAATTACAAAAATGAGATGTTTCATAACTATCATAATTAATATGAAAATGCAACAAATTTCCAATCTAAACAACCTATAATAGCAATAATAAACTATTATTTTGTTTTGTTCTCCCCCCCCCCCCATTATTCAGTCTTACCTCTGTCTGACTCTACTGGTTTCACTTTTACAAGGCAGCCAGCATTTTCTTAATAACAGCATAAGTTGTGTTCCCTAAGGGGAAAGGGGAGAGAACAGCTCCTGCCTTTTTTATTTACTGCAGGCTATAGCCGCTAGGGTTACTTACATGTGAGAAGTATTCCAACCTGGAAAGACATAGGATGGGGATTTGTTTTCTGTTTTCTTCCCAATGCCTGTCATGATGTATTACATTTTCCCTTGCAGTCTGTGCTCCCCACTTGTTAGCAGTTCTCCAAATCTTATGCCTTGTCCAAACAAATCAATCTCAGAGGCCTCCTGTTGCTGGTCACTTGCTCAGGTCCCTTACCCATCTTGTGCGACCAAATGCCCCTGCCTTGTGCTACTGTTCTTCAAGCTACGTGGCTGCAGTGCTGCATTTCCTCAAGGATTGCTGCCATCTGTATTACTGTGTTTTTTGAATTATTTCCTGTCCATTCTTCCACAGACTTTAATATTAAACATGGGTCTCTGTCATGGTCTCAAAGAGAAGGACACCTTTAAAATAACTGCCTGAAATTTGGGAATGAGGATATCCTAAGGGGTGCTTCAATCCCCCTGAGTTTTGTCCAGTTTGGATGAAAAACCATGCAGGGACAGACCCAGGAACAAGAGAGTGGTGTTCTTCAATTGACACCAATGAGAAATAGTAATGAAATAAAACCATAAAACAAAATTATAATGGGGGGGGGAACTATATGAAACAACCCAATAATGAAGCAGTCCCTTTTGGAAGTTTCAACAAAAACAAAAGAAACAAGATAAAGTCCCATGGACAAGCCTACTAAGCAAGGCGTAAACTATACTTATCTCAGTGAAACTTACTTTTGAGTAAAATCACTTAAGATTGTAATGCATGTGGTTTAAATCTAATGCTATTGGTTCTAGAACTAATTTCCAGTTAGTTAGCTGAAGGGATCTATGTAACTCCAAGAGCATTTATGGTGGTCTAACGGTTCTGGTTACTTTGTAGTAATCTCTCATCCTGTGACAGTGCTTATCCTTATTACATTTAGTTATGTAAACCCACACCTGGGACAAACTCTGTTTCATTTTCTCAGAGGATTTGTTTTATTTGTCCATTTCTTCCCCCTTCATGCTTTGCAGGTTACAAATGCAGAAATGTGAGTCATTACTGTATGCTCAAGTCTAAAACCAAGCATTCACCCTCTTTTTATCTTCCTCCTATGACACTAAACTGTTTGATATGAACAATGAATCAAGAAGAAATGACTCTGAAATATTAATTGTCCCTCTAAGTATTCACCATGTAGTCAAGATTTACATGAACAGAGTTCCAAGTATAGAAAATTGTCTTTGTGCCTTTTTGCTACTGCTGCATTATCTCTTCCCCCATTTACTGACGTTCCCAGGTTCATTTCATACAAACATCTTTATTCTTGGATAGAGTCTTTTGTTAATTGATGCTGTTAAGAGTGGACATAAGTCAAAGCTTAGACAAAATTGGCCATAGTGATCAGAAGCCAGGATAGAAAAGGATAGATCAAAGGTGCATATTGTTGATCCAAAGTAACTGACAAAAATGTATAATGTACAATTGTACGATTTTATTACTTTTTAATATTCAGTAGGGAACCCTTTCTACATTAGCTTGTTTGACAAAGTGCCCTTGCACATGGCACTTGATTATGAGAAACATTATGAATGCAACAGTAAGTTCATATGGAGGTGTTCAGCAGACTCTTTAGCTTCACTGTCACCCTGTTCTCTGGAACTCACCAGCTACTTGTCATTGTGAGTTGCAGGTAGACAAGAGGTAGACAAGCTCTCTATGAAGTCCAACCTTGTACCCCAACACACAATTCCATATGAGTGGTATCTCATCCTGGAATAGCAGCTTTGATGTTGTGTCTTTCTTTACTTTGTATAATTATGGAATGGTGATGCATACATTTTCAACTTAACCCAGGCCCGTAGCTACAGTGGGGTATCTCGGGGCTTGTCCCCTGACTTACTGCCAAGGCCCCCCAACTTCCCATCCAGCCCAGGCCCCCCAGACTTCTATTTTTTTATTTACGGTGCTTCCTTGGGGGTGTGCTGGGGGTGTCTGCGTGGGGTGTCCCACGACTTATTTAAAGTTCACCTGAATTTTTAAAAATCCTGGCTACGGGCCTGACTTAACCCCTCTAATTTATAATACTTAAATGTTATCTTCTTATCTAAAGGTAACAGTCAATCTTAATGTTATGAACCAATTACAAGAATAATGTGTAAAGAATAATCCTATTTTGTCTAGTAATGATAATAGAGAATGAACTGGCATTACTGAAAACACACTTGGGACTACTTTGACAATAAGTGAATACAGCAGTAATCATTATGTTATTATTAACAATAACAGTAATAACACATTATAAAGAACATGAATAAAACAGGTAATTAACTATGAAGGACTAATAATAACATTAACCAGCAGTGTTACAATTTAGGCAAATTTAAATCAGTGAACATTTATGTAATCACATCATATAGAATTTGTGTGGTCAGTGAAATATTTAAGTATTCTAGATTTAACTGCTTAATAAACCAGGATGGAACTATATTTCAAAGGACTTTTGTGGATTTTCTGCTTAGATTTCTTCTTCAATGGCTAATAAGAATATGAGGTACTGTGTTTAATCAGTGGAACTGCACAGGGCAATGGTTACAATGGTGCCTCATTCCACATCACGACTTTCTATAGCTATTTGCAGTTCTCCCATTGTTTCCCCTGGTGTAGACCTAATTCTTACCTCATTAAAATTTGAGACAAAATTGCCCATTGAATCATGCAGATGGAATGTTTGAGAAAAGAGTTGAAGTCTGATTCGTGCAATTTCTGGAAAAGAAGGGGAGGAGGATCACATTTCTGCATTATATACGACAAGTGGGAGACATGCAAGGACTTCTGGAGGTAATTCATTTCCCCTCACTATTTCCTCTTTCTTTCCCTTCCCTATAGACCTTTTATCCTCTCCATTTTTCCTGCTTCCTTCTCTCCTTACTACCTACTGCCTTACTACCTACTAACCAACCTACCCTTTATCTGCTTCCCATTCAGCTTTCCTTCCTTTCCTTCCCTTGCAGCCTCTACCTGGAAAAACTATGGCTCGGTAGTATGGTGGGCTGGGCTGGGCTGAACCTAGTTGTGTTGTGGGGGAAATCCACAAGGACTTGGGGATTCTTTACTTTCTCATGTATCCAGCTGCCCACACTATTTCCTCTTTCCAACTTTCCCTTCTGATAACCCACAGTGATCTTCAACAAAATAGTGAAGATTAAAACCTGGGTCTCCCGAATCCTATTCTGAAGCTCTAACCACCACACAAAACTGGGTTTTTGGCTGCTGTTGAATAGTAGTAAGCAGCTGGGCCTTGCTATTTTTCCTCCTTAGTAGAGAGATTTTTCTTGTCTGTCCATGGCTCTGATCTCTGGATTTAAGTATCCACCATCAGGCCATTTTGCAAATTAAATATATTGATGAATAGGAGATGCTCAAGAACTTGTGGGAGTCATCTCATTTTTCCTTCTCACAGTATCCCCTCATTCCTCTCCACCTGTTCCCTTTTTCTGTTTTTTCTCTCCTTCTCAAACAACCACCAACCAACTTTTTAACTTCAGCTATATTTATTATTTGTTTACCTTATTTATACAGTACCTCTCTCCACAAAAGGGACATTTATATGGAGTGGCAAAAAGCCAAGAATCAGATTCAAATTTCTACTAGATTAAAGAGAGAGAGAGAGAGAGAG
>NW_015167619.1:166093-204968 GCF_001447785.1 Gekko japonicus
ACAGAGACAGAGACAGAGACAGAGACAGAGACAGAGACAGAGACAGAGACAGAGAGAGAGAGAGAGAGAGAGGAGGCTTAGTGGTACCCAACATTAAGGTATATTACCAAGTAGTGGGCCTGGTCTGGATTGCAGATTGAATTAAAATTCCAAATGACAGACCAATGAAATTAGAAACAGCAGACCTGAAAGAAGGGTTACATAACCACAGTTGGGTAAAGACGAGAACCCAAATTCCAAACAAAAATCAAGTAATTAGCCTGCTTAAAATTTGGAATTCTCTAAGAATAAGGATTAGCTCACTGACCTCACCAATAATGTCACCAATAGATCCATTTTATGATAAACATGTGAGAAAAAACAATGATTTTATAACTTACCGAGATATGTCAAATCTACAAGGAGAAATTAAATTGTGGCAAACAGTAAAAGAAGAATGAAAAAAGATATACTTACAGAGGTTGAATAAGAAGACTAACTGATTTTGAAAAAATAATCACCCAATGGAAAGATCATCTACTAGGACAAATCTACAAACTTTTTGTTCAAGAAAATATAGAAACTGAAGAAGTTAAAATGCATATATTGAAGTGGATCCAGAATTTTGGGCAAGAGATAACATTTCAACAATGGGAAAACTTATGGATTAAAGACATAAAATTTACTGCGAGTCAAGCATTAAGATAAAACTGGTAAGATGTTTTATCAATGGTATATCACTCCTAAAGATATTAAAAACATGGACAAAAGTTATATAGTGATGTGCTGGAAATTCAAAGAGGCAGAAGGCACCTTCTATCACATGTGGTCAACTTGCAAAAAGGCAAGAAAATTCTGGAAAGACATACATGCTGAGATTCAGAACAATTTAAAAATCAACATTGCTTATGAAACCAGAGACTATGCTGTTGGGAATTCTGCCAAAAAACATTGAAAGAACATTTCATGAACTGTTCAGATACATGTTGACTGCAGCCAGAATAATTTGGGTAGCTAAACGGAAAGTGGAAGAATGGATAACCAGTGGAAATTGGAAAGATAAAATGGCAGAACATGCTGTAATGGCCAAATTAATGAACTGTATAAACAAAAGACCAATCAAAGAATTTGAAAAAAATGGCAAAATTATTATGCTTATTATAAGTAAAGATGGAAAATGGGTGAATTTTTGCTTTGATCTGTATTGAAGTTACTGAGAAGTTTTTTTTTCTTTGATTCATCAATATAATGATGGCTTAGGTATAAAAACAATTAAGGTTGTTAGTATATTTAGTACAGCTACTATTACTGAAATAACATCCTGTATAAGAACAGTCTTTGATGTATTTCTATCTATTGATCATTATATCTATCTGAAATATTCTTAAAATGTATTATTTGCCTTTTTTATTATAGTTTGACTATGATAACTATAGTACTGGAAAGAGTATACCAGCCTTCTGGAAATCAAAAGAGTCAGAGAATACTCCTAGAAAGTGTGCTGGAGTGTTTTGGGGAAAACACTGGAACAAAAGCCTCTCAACATAAAGATTTAAGTCACTCTGAAAAGCTTAAGAAACTCTCATTAGCCTAAAACATAAGAACTGTTTGTGCATGTACTGGATTTACCGCAGAAATTTCAGTCCCTGATTTCACCTGACCTTTCCCCTCTATGTTATATAAAATATTTTATTTTTGAATTTCAAAAAGCCTTGAGTGCCATTTAGGTTGTTTAAGTTAAAGCAGGCTCCTGAGCCTTCCCTCAGATTCCTGGGCTGAGCCAACGGCCAAAATATACAATGACAGGGTGGAACAGCCAGACTTCTTCAGGAAGAAGAAAACAAACTAGGCTGCCATCACATAAATAATGCACTCTCAATCCACTTTCAATGCACTTTCTGACTGGGGCCCATTCTGCATCTAGCATTCACTCTGCTGTTCTACCAAACCCACATTGGAACAGAAATTCCCCTCTACATTGCATGCCACTTTCACTTTCTTTGATCGTTGGATTTTATGGTACCCTCCACACTGCATGCCAGTTTCACTTCCTTTGATGTCTTGGTTTTATGGTACTGTCTGCATAGATCTATGGCCATTTTGTGGTCATTCAGGGGTGACTGCAGTCAGTATGGTGCTGGCCTGGGGTATTTGTATGTGATTTTGAGCGGCATCTTTTTCTGTTCCAGTGTGGGTTTGGTAAAACAATGGAGCAAATGGATTTTACAAGTGTGAATTGGCAAAATCCAGTTAGAAAGTGCATTGAAAGTGGATTGAAAGTGCATGATTTAGTGTGTGTGATCGCAGCCTGGGGCTGTCAGTCAGGAAAACAAATAGAAACAGAGGGAAAAACTTGCTTCTGGGGGAGGGAAGTGGGTGGGTAGCATAATGACAAACTTGGGTTGGAAAGTTTAGCTAATTTTCCCTCACAGTACTTTATTTTATATCAGTAAACAACATTTAATTTAAGGAAAGCTGCCAGTGCTAAGTAAAGTCTGCCTGCTTTAGAAGTTCTGCTACTTAATCCTGATTTTGGGAAAAACATTATGATACTCAATGATGAGAGGGAAATATCTGAACAAGCTAGCAGCTGCCTTTCTATATTATAATTTTACATATTACCAGACTTGGTATAGCTATCGAAAACAGATTCTGATGACAAGCTTTTGACACAAACAAGCCACTGTCTCTTGTTGGGGATACTTATTCCATATCCACACCTTGAGTGAATCTCTGAACCTTAAGCAAAGATAAAATTTACAATAACAGAATACATTTCTGAGGGACACAAAGGTTAACATCTCTAATCTTCAAAAATTACACAGCGTGTTGTACTTCTGAGTTTAATTTAGCAACTGCTCTACCTGAAAATGAGATCAAGCTAGGGGAAATTCATATTTATCTCTGTGCAGGCACAGACAGGGAGATGTGCTTTATGATATTAGATTCTGGATGCATTGTATATGCATGTAGATGAAAAAAACCTAGCAACAGATTTCTAGTAGATAATATATTTTATAATCTTCAGTGGGTTTTCACTAAAACTAATTGTATTCTGATATAAATGCAGAATTTTTTAAAAAAAGAAAACATAGAACCAAAGAAAGGTTACTGGTGCTGATGAGTTTCATTCTTTTATTTGTTGTATTCTCTTGTTCTGATTGAAATGTCTGTCCATCATTTGTATGTTGAATTGTATTCTATCAATTGCCAATTATTTATCCATATCTTAGTACACTTTACCCTGTTGTCAGGAAATGGGCTTGAGCAAATGAGGAGAGGCTGGCTGTGTTGGGGGTCAGGTGCCACAATTTAAAGGCTCTGCTCCTCCCTCCCTGACCAGCTGTTTCCAGAAAGTGGTTCTGCAGGACTGCTGTTAGGTCGCGTGACACTTATGCTGTGGTTTACAGAAGGGTACATCTTGTTCTCTCCTTCCAGTGCTGTTTTAACATTTACATGAAATCAGTGGAAGAGCTCATTTAGGGATGGATGGGTGGATAGGTAAATGACTGTGATGAACTAGTCTCCAAAAACCAAGATGTTTAGTGCATCAGATTCAGAGACCTGGGAGATTAGGGATTAATGCCTCACTGTAAAGGACTTTGATTGACAGGCTGCTGATGATTGGTCAATGCCAGCTGATGATAGCTTTCTAAAGTCTTGTCAGTCTTGTCAGAGGGAGTCAGTTGTCATTTGGACTTAAGCTTGGCAGTTGCTAGCCAGGAGGATTGTGTGTGTCAGTCTGAGGGAAACAGACAAGTCACTTGAGAAGTGAAGGGAAACAACTCCTTGACCTTACCGTATCAACACAATTGAGGAAAACTTCAAACATCAGAACTTCCAGCTAAGTGTCAGCCCTAGCTGAGTTCTATTTGTTCACAGTCTCCAGAAATGGATTTTAGGTTTGACAGAAGGGACTGGACAGGGGGTTGGAAACTGCCAGTATAGCCAAACAGAAAAGAATTATCACTCCTAGAAAGAAGAGTATATTTCTTACCCAGTTTTTCAGAGGGTTCACCTCAAAAGGGACCCCTGGTTTGAGTGAAAAGGGAAATGGTCTTAGACTCCCCAAGAGTATAAAAGGGAAAGTTATAATCCTACAAGGGAAGTATTTAAATACAGGAAGAAAGTACTAACTTCCAGGAAACTAAAATAGTTTTATGAAACTTTAAGACACATTGTTGCTGAAAGAAATCTCCAAGACAAACAAACCTTTCACATTTAAGAAATGAGTCCCTAAGAATATAAGCTTCAACTATACTCTGTTGCCTGTTCAAAATATTATAATCTGTATAAACAACCAAATTTACCTTAATGTCTCGTCCCCTGCCCTTTTCCTAACTGAACTCAAGAACTGATCTTTGTGTTTTAGCTTTACTTTGTGTTAAGTGCCATTTCCAAAGAATTTGATAAAAGGGCTCCTGTTGAATTACAATAAATCTCTGCCCTGGGCAAAAGCTAAATAACTTCTCTGTCCCCACTGGGGAGGAGGCAGGACCTGGCAACCCTATACCCAGGTTTGATCGCTTTGACAGTATTTATTTGGGGCTACACTTGAAAGCTGTCTGAAAACGTCAGTTATCTAAAAATATGTTGACTAGGCTGTCTAGTCTAGACTACAAATAGAACTAGGGTTTCCCTGGGTTGGAAAATTCGTGGAGATTTAGGGATGGAGCCTTGGGAGGGCAGGGTTTGGGGAAAATTAATGCCACAGAGTCCACCCTCCAAAGCAGCCATTTTCTCCATGGGAACTGATCTCTTTATTCTGGAAATGAATTTTTATTCTGAAAGATCTCCAGTCCCCACCTGGAGTTTGGCAACCCTAGCTGTGATGAAAGGTCTGCACTGACTGCCTTTTTGTTTCCAGGTGAAATTGAAAAGTCTGGCTCTTAACTTTAAGAGCCTAAACAGCTTTGAATCAGGGTGCCTGCAGGTCCTTCTTTTCAAGTACTGTCCAGCCAACCTGTTAAGATAATCCTTCCAAGCTTTATCCTCTATGTCCCTCACCATGTGGGGTATATGGTGACTGGAAATACTAGGTGATGTGGTCTAGTCTTTGGAATTATCTCTTCCTTGAAGCCTACCTGATGAAATGCATCCTATACAGCATTCATGTCACCAGTTACCAGAAGAAATGCTTTGGGGGTAATAATTTGATATAGGCTGCAGTCACACGTGGAGATAAAGCAGGGGGGAAGCAAGGCTATTTCCTCCAGAGAAATTTGGCGCACAGTTGCGCAATCACACAGTCCTGGGAAGCTATGGGCACAGCCAGCCACTGCATGATCAGACGCAACCATGGGTGAGGGGTATTTTTTGCTGTTTTTTCCGATGCGGCAGAGTAGAACGGTTGCCGACGGCTGCGGGGTGCTTCGCAGATGTTGTTGTCTGATTGTGCCCTTTAAATCCACCCGGCATTCATGCCTATGGCAGGTCTAATTGTGCGTATGATCACAGCCATAGAAAATATCCTACTCTCAGTGTCCTTCCATAGACAGAAATAATAATCAGTAGGTGTCCCTGGAGATATATAAATAGTGATCAGAATCAGAAGATGATCCTTAGATTCAAGTTTAATCACCAATATATAATCTAGGGCTAAGATCAACTCTAGGCTTTGGCATCTAAAAGAAGAAGAAATTAAACAGACAAGGCCACCCTTAGGTCGGCTTCCCTTTGAGCTTGAAATAGCAGGACTGACAAAAGATACAAAGTGAAAAGTACTGGGTTTGATGCATGGAGAGGCAGACTACAATATGCTGACAAGTCACGTTTATTCAGTACAATACAAGACAAAGAACTGGCCAGCAAGGGCCAACTATATACACCCACCCAAGACACACCCACAGTTCTACTGGAGGGTTTGAATCTCCTGCCAAGTTCCTATTGGTGGACTAAAAGGTGGACTAGGATCCTTGGCCCCTATTGTGTTAGGGGCCAAGCTAGGGGACTCAGGACGTAGACCTCTAGTGGTGGTCCACGGACACAACATCAAGCCAGGTAAATAGATGTATTCTTTACATCAGGCTTCCTGCCAAAAAAAAATGATAATGTGGGCAGGCCTACCTGATGTAGACCTTCTTATCTTTTAGGGACTAGGGAGAAACACTTCTTAAGACTTTTAGTTGAAGAGTCACACTAACCGTTTATTATCCCTCCTTTCCTGAGTCCCATTTTAAGATTCCTTCTATTTTTTAAAAAAATATGCTGCTGAATACTGTTTACGCTGTATGTCATTTTTATGCTGTTTTATGTTGCTGGTGAGGTTATTAATAATCATTGCTGCTTTTAGTATTGTTGATCTTGCTATATATTATTTTTATTGCTTATTCATTCTACCTTGTAAGCCACGTCAAGCAGATTTCTGGTGAGGTAGTTATATTTTAAAAATAAATTAATGGAAACAGCACCCACAAGTCCAGCTAGCTGCTGATTTCATAGAGAAAGGCACCAAAGCAGCATCTGAGGCGTAATCAAGCATTCCTTTTTATTGGTTTTTAACAATAAAACAGATTTCAATAACTTTACATACAAAGTATCATATATGATTACCGCTAGAATTGTCTTAATAATAAAAAACTAATGTTATTGCATATGAATAATATAACAAGTTCAGTTAGCATAACAACAGTTGTGTGGAATATTTAACTAGATTCAGTAGTTAGATGACTATGGACAGGAGTTTCTCTTATTCATACAGATATTCATTTAATGTTGATACATCTCAGTTCATAAAGTAAACCTTCTTCCTTCGTGGGACTGATCTGAATCCAGTGAAATTTACCTTTAAACGAAGCTGGAAAGTTTGTGATCTCTATTTTATTTAGTTCCCTCCAGGCAGGGCAGTGCATACTCTGTTTTCCACCTCAGTTACAGATTGGAATGGGTATATCCCTGGATGTCAGCTAGCTGTCATGTTTTGCTTGTTTCCCTCCCTTTTCCCGCTTGCTCACAGCTCAGCAGCTTGCAGTAAATATTGCTTAGAAGACTGTGGGACCCAGCTATGCCAGACGGCGCTATGTGTTTGGCCTTGGGAGGGAGGATGTGTTCCACCTCGGGTGTGAATCTTACTGCTCTCATGAGACACTGCGAGTCTCCTGCTCATTATGTAATCTCCCGCTGGGAGAATTCCCGCGTGCGCACTCAGAGTTCATTTGCTCAGCCAATTGCTTCGTCCTGCTATATATGTAGAGATGTTCCCGCCCCATATTCATTCCTAACAATAATCCTGTGGATATGGTACCAGTTTTGTACTCTAATAAAGCATAACGCTTCTTAGGAAATATGTGTGGAGAGTTACTTGCTGTGGAACCTGACACTGGCTTTCCTCTGCACTTACTTGCTATGCAAAGCCTTGGAACTTATTCTTCAACCTACTGTCACAGATGTCCATTTTGGGGAAGCTAGTTTGGCCAGAATCAAGGAAGCCACCAAAGCTAGCCAGTGATCTGTGCTTGCCAACCTTGCTTCACCCCAAAAGGGGGAGGCTCCATTAATAGGATTTGTCTTTTAAAGAAAAACAAACAGAGCTCAAAGTACTGTATCTTTTTAATGGTTTTATCTACAGCAGGTTAAGGAACAGGCATGGATTTTAAAAATGTAGCAGTCTCTTTCAGGAAACTATTTTACAGGTTCTCTCCCCTCTTAGTTCATTCCTTCACCTCTTTTAAGTTAAAAGTTCATAAAACGTCCCACGAATCTTCTCATAGCAACATGCAACCATGTTTTGACTCCAACTCAGAAAGCCTGGCATTAAAAAAAACAAACTTCAGCAGGCAAGATTAGTTTCTCCTCATAGAAGCAGTGTGACCTCCAAACTTCACAATCTTTGCTTTCAAAAATGCTGAGCAAAGTGTCACATTCTCAAGTGGAACTTTTAAGGCCCAGAGACAAAAGTAGGCAAGACATTACAGCTATCATAAGGCATCATGTCATGACTATCCTAGACACAACCATAAGATGGGCAGAAAGTGCTGTATCTGGAGGTGAGAGTCTTGAGGATAGCATCCTCACAGCGATGCACAGCAAAAAAAAAAAAATAATTATTTCAGATCTGGGATGGGGGCAGGCTTTTACTGTGATCTCTGGTTTCCAGGTACGACATTACCAATTCAGGTTTCAAATCTATACTGATTCACATTTCAAATCTGTGCTTTTTTGAGGAGGGGAATCTGGAGTTTTAGGACCATTATTTTCAGTGGGCCACCAATTAAAGGGTCTGGGGCAGCTGTTTTGAAAGGTAACAGCACCACATGTGCAAAAAACATAGTCTTGTTTTCAAAGATAATAGCACCCCATGTGCATAGAACGCAGTCTTCTTTCTAGTCTAAAGATCTCCCAACTTTCAAGCAAATTGGACCAAGGAGTCTGATTCTATGGGCTCTTGAACAAGCCCCCCCCCATCCTATTTATTAAGGGAAACAGGTCTCTGCACCCACAAAGGAGGGATGGAGGAAGAACCAGCTGAACAGAACCTCAGCTCTGCCATTATTCCCTGAGGGAGACTTGGGGGAGTGATGGAGTGGCTGTTTTCAACTAAATGACAGACACCAAAATTACAGGAGAGCTACTGCTGCCTGTCCATCAAAGACCCAACAAGTTTCAAGCACATTGGACCAAAGTGTCCCATTGTATGGGCCTTCAAACAAGATGCAACAAGCCATCAAATCTGCAGAGAGAAAAAAGTTTGATTTTATAGACACCTGAAGTGAATGCCTTTCAATGCAGGCACAGTTCTCTCCCCTGACTCCTACCAGGGAGAAATAGCGCTGGCTGCTGCCATTAAAAAAAAAAGAAAAACTTTTATGCACCTATTTTTTTTCATGCAATCTTACCTTGTCTAACAATGAGACAAATTGACCTTTCCACTGCAACTCTGCATTTGTTATCCTTCTGGGTTGTTTTATTGCTTTCATGAAGTAAAGAAAGTTTCCTTAGCTGAAAACCTTTACCACCCTCCTGTCCTATCCCTGCAATCTTTGAAGATGGTTCACAGGTGTTAGGGTGTTGTTTTTTTATGAGCATGGGTGTGTGTGACTGCGTGTAATGAATCAATCATTCAACTGCTATGAGACACAAGTCTTCACACTGGCATCTGCTGTAGGGGTACCTTAATTAGTAATTAGTGCTATTACCATTTAAAGTCTTGCTGGTGGTGGTGGAGGAGGAATGTTTGTTTACAAGTTGTCTCTGGGTTCACTGCTTTAATCAGTCAAGTGTCAGTTCCAAGAATGTAGTTTACAAGTCATAGAAGCTGTTTTTTGCTGACAATGGACAGCACAGGTGGAGAACAGGGGCTCTCGCTTCATCCAGACTTTTTTCTGATGCTAATGAACACCCATTGGGAATGTATTTGCTTGAATTTGGAGCAGTACATGACATAATCTGAGTAGTCACAGTTTGGCACAGACTGCTCCATGGAAACTCTTTCTCTGGGGCTTGTCTCCAAAGATGATTGGCTGGGAGCACTCACCTCCTGATTCCTTGCAAGAATCTGATTGGAAAAGAAAAATGCCACTGCCTGGGGGATTATGAATAATTAAAGAAAAACAAGATGCCTGACAGTAATCACCTAAATAAATTAAAAAAAAACACTGATTTTTTTAGGGGATTCCCCCCCAATGCATAAGAATCATGGATTTGTATTACTGTTCCAGGAATTCATGTTATTGATCTGATACAGCAATTTTCATGTAAGTTTTGAGCTGGGGAATTTCATAATGCATGCCTCTATCCTTTACACTTTCTCCAATGATAAGTACCAATGAACTGTATGTTTATGAATGAATGGGGGTGAGTAATTGTATTTGTGTGAGTCCATATGGTGTCAGAGCTGTGAGAACAATCCTGAGCAGCTCTACTCATAAATTCCATGTAGGAATGAGCACCAACTAAGAAATGAACTGTGGATTGACCAGGCCGGTTCATGGTTCATTTGGTCATGTCAATGAACCATGAACCTGGCCCCACTGGTGGACCTTCTGATGGCACCTGGTATTTTTGGCCACTGTGTGACTGAGTGTTGGACTGGATGGGCCATTGGCCTGATCCAACATTGCCTTCTCTTATGTTCTTATGTCCTTATGTCATTCCCAAAACCAAAAATGAACCACCTTTTTTGGTTTGTTAGAGCGGTCATTCTCCAGACAGCCTGGCGCCAATTCAATCAATAGCTAGGCAACACTGGGGGTGGACTTGTGGAGAACTCTAGAAATATCCATATCAGTTGTCCATAGCTTGATTGCCAGCTCTGGGAGCCAATCAAGGACCTACCTCTATGGGAGCAGATTGTATATATACCACACCTTGACTCAGCTGCTTTCACTTTACCGCAGGAAGAGAGAGGAGTTAGTTGTTGTATGAAAGTGAGTTAGGAAGAATTGCTTGCTGCATGGTTGATTTAAGAGGAGGCTAGAGCTAAGCTTTCCTGGGGGCTATAACTCAGACATCCCAAATCCTATCTTCACCAAACTTCAGGGCAGGTGGAAGAGAGCCTGCTGAAGACTCCCTGTGAGTTTGGCATCCCTAAGTTGTGAAGGGGGTGTTCTACTAGCTCCCGAACTCATGAACCAAATGAACCATGAACCGATTCAGGAAATGGGAAAAGTTCATGAAAGTTCCCAGTTCATATAATGAAATGAACTATGAACCACCTTTTCCCCAATTTGTACCAATCCCTAGTTCCATGTTATTTTATGGGGTTTACTCCCAGGAAAGTGTCCTTAGGATTACAGCCTAAGTTTGCTTTCATTTTTTTGTGAATGCAAAGTGTATGTTTTTGAGTGTGTGTCCAAATACACTGTATACACCGAAATTCTAAATTTAAAGTCTGTGGGTCTTCAGTTATAAAATTAACTTAGGGTTCTGTATATCTGCTGGTTTATCCTATTCTGCAGTCTGGAAACAAATTGTATAATTGAAATACATTTTCAATGAAGGAAAACAATCTAGTGAAAGTTAAGCAATTTTAGTTTCTATTGATTTCAGATGGAATGAAGCATTGTCTTAACTGTCACATTGAAATAAATGGGAATTATGCACTTAGATTTGGCTGGATCATACCCTTTATTTTTTTGCAGCTACAGCACTATATTTCAATCAATTTGCAAATGGTAAAGCAGACAAAACAATCCCTGCAAATATGCTAAACAGGAAGAATGATGTTTTATGCTTTTGTTTTTTTAATTGATTGCATTTATTGAAAATGCAGTAAAGTGGGTATAACATTAAATTTAAATTACCATGTCAATATTTCTTCCCAGGGAACCAAATATGCTGAAAAGTTCTATTTTGACATCTGTGAAATACAAAGAACACTGTCTAGTGTGGGATTATCAATATGCATGAAACTATACTTCTGTTCACTTAAAGTGTTTATTGATATTATGAAGATAATACTATTCTTCTACTGTTGGTCTCTTATAAGCATTAGTGTGATAGTGTATATAAAGCAATTTGAACACAGAAAGTGATATTAAAATGCAAAGTGTTATTCATGATTGCTGTAAGGACCCCACCCCCTTCTCCAGCTGAGACCACCCCTTTGCCAGTGGGATCCCCCTCTTATTTTGGCCTTAGTTGTTTTAATAGTGTAGGAGACATTCAAGGGTTCAAATGATTGTCTATTGATTATTGCTGACTTCCAGGAATCTTTAGGAGAGATTCTTTGGGGTTCTCCTGGAGAATTAACGAACTGTTAACCATTAAGTAGAATTGTAGAAAACAGGTGTTTTAAATCAAATGTAATTGTCATACAAAGAATGTTCTAATGAGCAGGTGTTCTTACCTCACCTTTTTAATTAAACTGATACAAACCATCCCAGCTAGACCTGTCATAAGTGAAGATCGATGTTCCAGCCTTTGCCTCAAAGAAAACAGTTTAGAAGTTCATTGTAACTATGAAGCTTTGAGTAATTTTAAATAAGGAAAATCAAAGAGGCTTCTCTTTCCTTAAGTTTAGAATGTTTTAACTTATAAATATTGAACTATTGAAATCTATAAGCAATATAAGTATATTTGCCTTTTTTACCTTATTATTTTAAATAAAAAGACTGAAAAAGCTATACACTTAAATGAACTGAATTGGTGTAATGCCAGTGAAAGGAATTTTAATTAAAATTACAGGAAGCACCACTGCCAATGTTAGATATTTATAGTGGGATCCTTTACTTCAAAGGGTGTAGATATAATGGGTCAATATGTTTTTAGAATAGCCTAATTGGGGTAAACCAAAGGATAGGTGTACACTATAAGAGAAGAAACCCCCTCTTTTGATTTGTTGTGTGTTTTTAACACTTTATATATTTTTAAAGCTGAATATTTACTAAGATTATGGTATAAAATATTTGTAAGAGCAGCAGCTAGCTGAATTATTTTAAGCTTTGCAATCAGAAGTCATTAAGCTTAAGATAAAAAGATGCTTGCTTGAAGAGAAACCATTATACACTTAAAATTGACCTGGCAAAGATTCATAAGCTACTAACAAGCAGAGAGTTAGAAAATGACAAAGAGTTGACCAGGTGTGGAAATTCAGCCAAGAACAAAAGTCATTTATCACGGCTATTGTAATTAATTAGGAGCCAATTAAAAAGTACAAAATTTGTTCATACAAGAAGGACCCATGCTGGCTGAAGTAAAAATAATATATTTTGTAACACTATAAACATTATTTTTTAGAATGTCATTGTAATGATATATGTTTTTATATTTTTCATATTTTGTATACCCTTAGTGAAAATAAGCTTTAAGAATATTGTTATATAAATAAATTATATACACTTTATGACTATTGTTATACTTTTATATGCATGTATCGATATGAAGCAACCATTTTTATAATGAAAACATCTAAGTTTTGTACTGAAAATGAACTCAGCCTGAGATTTCATTCAAAGGTGAAATGAGTCCAGGTAAGCAGCCAAAAAAATAAGCACATGTATAAATCAATTTTAATGAGACAAGCACCTGCATTGTAGAATTGAGATGCGGACAAGTAACATCCTGTTTATCAAATGGGTGATTGATGACTGACCAGACAAAGAGATCTAAACTGAACATGTGCGAATGATGTTGATGATGTAAAGTGAGGAGGAGCAAGAAGAGTATATAAGCAAGATCTCTGCTGCTACTCACTGAACATCCACACTGAATTTCTTAGCTGTGAGATGTTCCTTTATTCGAATAAACCTTTTTTTACCCTTTATTGCCTGGAATTGTCTGTTTCACTGTGTGGTTTATTGGCTAGAGACACAAGTCAAAGAACCTTAGCGCCCTCAAGGCATTGCTTTCAATAGGCACCCCGTTTTACAGCCTAAGTGCCAAGGGATCTGGAACTAAAGGAGTCTCATTTAGGCACCTGGGTACAGCCATGAAGGTCCAGGAAAAAGGTAGAGTATATTGGCATTACAAACTGATTAAATGCAATCTCCCCAAGCTCAGGGTTCTTGATAACAAAATACTTTTTTAAAACTGGAATATCCTGGCATATCTCAGAGGTGTCTGCCCAGCCCAAGGAAGTTACCATTTCATTAACCAACACCCACTTCATCTTTTCCTTTTTTCTTTTTGCTCAATCAAGAAGGGCACTTCAACTCATTAATTTATGCTTCATCTTGTTTCAGGAGCCATCTTTACTCATCCAAACCTTTGTGTCAATACAGATCTGTCTCACTTCAATGTAATTAAAATATGTTAATTATGTTGTCTCACCTAGGTTCTTTGTGTCCATGCAAATTTGGCTCACAATAGCCTAATCAAGGTATTTTCCTTACTTGTTCCCACTGAAATTTGACAGAAGCTAACATGAAACCAGCCAGTTAGATTCAAACTTTTTTTATCTTGGATCAATCATGTTTCTGAGAAAGTGGGTTCCCATGTCCAGCTAAGGAACTCTTCCCCATAAAAAGACCATCTCATGTCAGTGAAATGTGTGCCATGTTTCCCATTACCTGAACACTCCTGCAACTGTGTTGCAGGCTTTTTCTCCTTGCTTAGCTAGCTCCCAGCTCTGCTCTTTGGACCTCAGAAACTCCTAGGTTCATGCAAGTGCAATGTTGTTCAAATAATGGATTTTTTTCCATGTAAACTCAGTGGACTTAGGTCTTACATTCAGTAATAAATTAGTAAATGTTGGTATATGGAATTAAGTAAAAAGAAATGAGATTATCCACATGGCCATAAGACCTGGTCTATGACATGTTCCACAAAAATGTTGGAGCAATCTGTACAAAAATCTTTGGTCCACCCTTCCCATACTTAGCTGGCTCTGCTGCTGGACCATTCAGAGTTGGCTCAGAAAATGGAATCTCTAGATTTTCCAGGGAGAGTATTTCTCTCTCAAAATAACATTTTTTACAGATACAAAATACTTTATTCCAGTGGGGTTACCATGTTAGTCTGCTGCAGTAAAAACAAGCTTTGAAATCACAACATGTAAATATATTAAGGAAGAGCAATTTTAAAACTGTTGTAATGACAGTGGCTAGTAAGCTTGTTCTGCTGGAATCTATCCATTAGCAAAAATGGCTCTTGTGTCAACTTGTGATTAAGGTCTTAGATCATTAAAATTTTGTGAACTCTTCTTTCTCAATCAGTGGTGATGAACACAAACACCACTTTCAGAATCTCCAAAAAGAACTCTGACAGATCATTTAGTGGAACGTTATATGATATAGGACTTTGATGGGCTAACTGAATGTTTAACAATGGTATCTGCCTGATGCTAATAATCAGCTCTTGAAAAGAAAATACCATGAAAAGGCCACCCAGAATCCAGGAATGGGCCAATGGAGCAATTATATGTTAAGCTACATTTTTGTGAAAGTGATGAAGAACAAAAACCTGGATCTGAGGAATCTGATAAATCTCATGCCATTCAGTTTCCCCTTGATTGTCAGAGTATTGTGTGTGTGTGTGCCTGCTGATTCATTCATTCATATATAGGAAAGCCTATATACTTGGGAATAAGTCCTATTAGAATAAGTGCAGCTTTCTTTCTACTAAACATACATAGGATTTTACTGAATGAGATTTATGTCTTTCACATATAAATATTTCCACTAATGTTGCCACTGAAAACAGCTCAAATTGTTATCTGGCATAGGACTGTGAAGGGGATAGAGAATTCCCGATATGGGATGGTTTCTATTGGGGATCTAGAAGGCTTTCCTACCTTCCATAATGGAATTTTGAGAAAGGCAAAGGTTTTCAATAAGACTAGCAACATCTTTGAGACGGTTCTGCATATTCTAGCTTGGCATACAAATCCATTTTGACCCTCATCGATTCTCTCTAGCATTAAAACCAAGGTCAGGTTATTTATAGCTATATAACATAGCCTGAGCTTTACTACTATACTTTTGCTAACATCAAAACATTTTTTTCAATTAGCTGTATCTTAATATTAGTCTATATAATTCACATTAATTCCCCTCTCTCTGACACTTAAATAACACTTAATGCAGCACCATAATCCATATCAGAATTTCTTATTGCATAGTTTGTGTTTTTGTATGACTCATCTCATCTATAATTATTTTCTATTGGATTACAGGCAATTAGCTTTTATTACTGCTGCAATCAAGTATGCAAATGCAGGAAAATGTCAGTCTACCAGATTAATCACCTAAACCACATTTTGAATTTGGGGGAAATATTTCAAATGTGTACTGAAATTGTATACTGCTACCAATGTATATTGCAATAATTACACACAGATAATTTTAAAATGATGCTCTATTACAGAAGAATATGTTAAACTAAAATAATATTTATGCTAATTACAAGATGCAGAACAAACAAAGAAAATGTATTAATCATTGTAAATAATTGTATTTTGGAATAACAAAATATGTTGCTGTGATTCAGTCTGATGCACTACTCAAAGCCAATTCCGGCAGGGTTGCACTCACTTACTGATGTATGTTCACTCCCTTCCCCTCCCAATTTTCCCATCAAATTTGCTTCTAAAGGATCTAAATATTAAGAACAGGACATATAAAGACTGGAAGGTAGAGCTAATTATATCTAATCCCTTGTCTAAATCCTTTTTATATTTGGGTGGCATTGCAACACGTCTTCTATACTGTATCTGTACAGTTCAGAGATTTCCAGTCCTAATGTTTTCTAACTCCCACCATTGCACAGAAGAACTACAGCATTAGAAAAGACGTATGTTCTAGAAGTTTGCGAGAGAAAGAGAGAGAGATTAGCATTAGAGAATCTTTTAAAAGGAGAGATCACGCGTCTGTGGTCACTACTAGGCCAAAACCTCCAGACTAGGCCAAAACCAAACAAGCCCTACTTCTCATTTGAGTGAGAGTCATAGGTTTCTCCTTGATATTCTGACTGCAGTTTCAGGGTAACCCATAAGAAGGCAGCATTAAATATTTTAAAGGAATTTCTGAATGGAAACGTAATCAGTATTTCAGCCAAGTTACAGTTATAACAAGACTGCTATTGATTTAACTGGTTAATTAATTAAAGCTTAATCAGAGATTAAAATTGCCCCTAAGATTAACTGGTGAGCTAAACTTGAACAGCATATGGCTGATACTCCTCCCCCCCCCCTCTGTTATTTGATTACGGAATTTAAAAAAGGATTTTACTTTTTGCTTGTATAAAATTTTGCAGATGTTTGCATTTAAAAATGGAATTGCTATGGTTTCTAATGAAGAGAAATAGCTATGCAGCCATTCTGAAACATGCATTAGTGTATATTTTAGAAAGGAACAGGATTATGGCCATTGGCCAGTAACCTAATCCCTGACCTCTATTAATTCAATTGAACATCTACAAAGAGACTTTTTATATACAGATATGTACAAGAAGCCTCTGACCAATTTCCCTTTCCCCCAATTGTAGTTCCCCAATTCGCTCTTCCCTTTCCCCCAATTGTATTTGTCAATTTCCCACTACTTGCTGCATAGCCGTATTTTGACCTGCAGTATCCCCTGATTTCCCCTATGTCTTCTCGATCCTTGTTTTTTGAGATCGAGAAGACACGGGGAAAATCAGGGGATGCTGTGGTTCAAAATGTGGCCGCATTTTAATCAGTCATTTCATTGGCAGGGCTATATTTCTCACATAATATTTTGAGCTACTATACTCTAAACTCCTAGGAACTTCTGCAGCGGTCTGAGATGCAACACATTTTAAGGCACTATAGCTGCAGGAAGAGAGAAGGCAAGTCCCAGATGAGCAGTTGAAATTATGCAATCCTAAAGTAGCTCTTTTCAAAAAGGAGTAATATACAGAATCCACCTTGACATTTTGCTAGCTATACCAAAGTAACTTTCCTTCTTTCAGTGCCAACTTTCTTGCAACATATTTGACATGTATGTATGTATACATATAAATACAACATAAACATATACAAAATGTGTATTTATACCATTCTTTTAAATAGGTTATCAGTGGCTTATATCTTGAAGGTACTATTCCTTTCATTGAAATCTCTTAGGTACACCAGCCTCCCGTTCAACCATTTAAAGCTGTCCTTAGAAGCCAGAGTCCCAGACTCACCTTAGGCCCCATTTCTGGGCCCACAAGGATGGAGGAGGAGGCAAAGTGTGGTTCTGATGGCCTAGGTGGAGCAGCTGGGAATGGGTGGAGATGCCTCTATGGCTGTGTGATGCTCTCCACCTCCCTACTCACGGACAGAACAATCAGGTGAGGCCTGATGCAGCCACTGGAGCAGGCCCAGCCCAGAGTTAAAGGGCTTGCCATCCTGCATGGGTCCTGTTCAGCTTTGTGGATTTGCCCGCCAACCGGCCCTAAGTTTTTGTTGACTCAGGGTCAGGTCACACGGACATTTAGTGCGGGCTTCGCTGCTGATCCCTCATGCATTAAAGTTTTCTGTTCATATTGGCAAACCCGCCTCCCACACCAAAGTGGGCTGAGTCCCGCGGTTTTCGCTCTTTTTATCCGCGTTTTCTGACACCCATTGGAACAGGTGTTTTTCCGATATCTCGCGCTTTGTATCCGCGGTTTTGGTATCTGGACAGCAATCCGCCGTTACCGCACTCCCCTCCCCTCCTTTTTTTGTGTGTTTCCGGTTTAAGTTATGCGCATGTGCAAACAGGCACTAGCTTTTATTTTGGTCTTTTTAGTTTGTATGTATGCCCAAGCACATGTTTAACCCCGTCTTCTATCACGTGTATTGACAGTTTGGTAATGCCGATGTTGCTTGTTCAAGTCATAATTTGGCCATGTGCATGGGAAGACAAGCGCATGCGCAATTTTTTAAAAAACCACACTGCCGAGGGGACGGCGCGCTGTGTGATCAGTACTTCGCACGAGTGAAGCGGAAGACAGAGGGACCGTCTGACCACCTCCAAGCGATATAAAATATCGCGGATAGAAGAACTGCGGGAAAACTAGTGCGGTAAGAGGTTCATGTGACCGTGGCCTCACATGTGTTATTGTCAGGGTTATGTTGTTTGTGTCTGTTACATTTGTTCTGTTCCTTTGTCACAACTGTGTCGGTGGTATCAGCTTGGGGCTGGATCCATTCTGGGGAAAACGTGGCCTGTGTGCCCATTGTTCCCAAAGTTGAGGGATCCCATTAAGGGATATTCGGTTGAGGGTTCAAGGGCATGTCCTACTTGAGGGTTACCATAGTACCCTCACTCTCAAGTGGCAGGGGAGGCCACATGTGACTACTGTCCATGTGGATTCCACATCCTGCCATTCCCTGGTTAATCTCTTCCCCAGCAGGTGGGCCAGAGGCAAGGGGGGAGGGTTCATCAGCGGGCAGGTGGTTCAGGTGATGCCTAGATCCATTTGCCCTGTGCTGTGCCAAGGCTCTTACACCTGCAGTAACCAATGCAATTCGGATATTTTTCACTCCAGAAGGTTGTGTGTTGTCTCCTTGCAATGTGCGGGGTTTGGGTGGTGCCTAGCTGTCTCCTCCCTCTCTCTCAGTGCTGGGTCCACAATACATTTTACAATCCTTTTTTTACATTACTGATACATAGTCAAAGCAATTTGAATACCAAATATTCCAACAAAATGTCTATTCAACCATATTTAAATGTGTACTTAACGAGCCACATCAAAGAACAGTTTACTTCTTCTGGTTTTTCACCCTTCTTAAATCTCCATGAAGAATATATAATAACAGCATTTTCTCTATATATTTTACCCAAATGCACAGCCTGTACCAAGTGCTATACAGTGTTTTGTTCTTCAGTCTTTTGTCATCCATAAAAATAACTGAAAGTCCTTGTCTGATACAGTTTTGCACTTCCAGCAGTAATTTATGCATGAATAAACTGCTTTTCATTGTTGTCCCTGAGAAAAAAACTGTGCATCATTAAAGGGTGTCTGCGATGTATGCCAATTTAAAAAGCGTTGCTGAGAGAAGACGTTTCTTATTTTGAGGGGAAATATGCATTAGAAGAACCAGACACAAGTGGAAAAGAGCCATTTTGTTTTCTTCTTTGTACTAGGGATCCATTCTCTGAGGCAATAAACAAGGAAGAGAGCTTGATGGAGACCATACATATTTGGTTGTTGTTTTGACTTGCAGTGTTACGTACCAGCCATTTCCATTTTTCAGAAGTTACCAAAAGCATTTCCCTGTTTTTTTCCCTTTTCTATCCATGTCTGTTTATGGCATGAGAGTTTTGAATGATACCAACAAAAGCAGAAAACTGCTTGCGCAATGTTATATGATCAAGAAATTGCTTATCGGCCTTTTGGCTAAGATCAAGTATACAAACCAATCAAAACCCAAAACACAATGGTATAGTTAGCAGTGATTTCCTTTAATTTTATCAATTTAATTAAATTTACTCTGCTGCAATGCAGATTCATGGCTTAAATTTATTTATTTATTTATTTCATTTGATTTTTATCCTCCCCTCCCTGCCAAGGCAGGCTCAGGGTGGCTTACAACATATTTGTAATATAATAAAACACACAGTATTTAAAAAAGATAAAACAGTTAAAACCATCACAATTTCAAAGTGCTAGCAAGTACACGTAATAAACTATGGCAGCGTTCTTTCAACATCCAGATGACAACAACCACCATTGTCCAGGTCCCTGCCAGGCTTTCTGGCAGTTCCAATTTCTAGTAGTTCCAAAATTATGTAGGTCCATGTAGGTCCATATTTTTCAAATGAATATTTGAAGCACCATTTCCGGATTTGTGCTTTACATGCTTATCTTTCATAAATAGACCTTGTTTAATTCACATTTTAGTGTCCTATGTCTTCATTTTGGGTGCTGGAATAATGTTATATATATTAAATATTTGTCTTATATATCCTGTGTATTCTATAGCAAATACAGCCACTTCAATACAGTACATGCTGTTACCAGGAGCTTAAAGAAAATGTAAGAACATAAGAACACAAGAGAAGCCAATATTGGATCAGGCCAATGGCCCATCCAGTCCAACACTCTCTATCACACAGTGGCCAGAAATACCAGGTGCCATCAGGAGGTCCACCGGTGGGGCCAGGACACTAGACGCCCTCCCACTGTTGCCACCCCCCCAGCACCAAGAATACAGAGCAGCACTGCCCCAGACAGAGTGCTCCATCTATACCTTGTGGCTAATAGCCACTGATGGACCTCTGCTCCATATGTTTATCCAATTCACTCTTGAAGCCCTCCATGCTTGTAGCCACCACAACCTCCTGTGGCAGTGAATTCCATGTGTTAATCACTCTTTGGTTGAAGAAGTACTTCCTTTTATCTGTTCTAACCCGACTGCTCAGCAATTTCATTGGGTACTCATGAGTTCTTGTATTGTGAGAAAGGGAGAAAAGTACTTCTTTCTCTACCTGCTCTATTCCATACATGATCTTGTAAACCTCTATCAACATCACCCCTCAGTCATAATTTCTTCAAACTAAAGAGCCCCAAGCACTGTAACCTTTCTTCATAGGGAAAGTGTTCCAACCCTTTGATCATTCTAGTTGCCCATTTCTGCACTTTTTCCAATGCTATAATATCCTTTCTGGGGTGTGGTGACCAGAGTTGCACACAGTATTCCAAATGGGGTTGCACCATTGATTTATACAGGGGCATTCTGATACTGGCTGATTTGTTTTCAATTCCCTTCCTAATAATCCCCAGCATACCATTGGCCTTTTTTATTGCAGTCACACACTGTTTTGACATTTTCAGTGAGTTATCTACTATGACTCCAAGATCTCTCTCTTGATCAGTCTCTGCCAGTTCGGACCCCATCAATGTGTATTTATAGTTAGGATTTTTGGCCCCAATGTACATCATTTTGAACTTGGCCACATTGAACCACATTTGCCACACTGACACCCACTCACCCATTCTCGACAGATCCCTTTTGCGTAAATAAATTTCCTCTGAATATCACATTTCAAATGCATCCTAGGAACAAAAAGTTCCATCTTTGGCAAATAAATGGATGAGCAAAGAAATAAAAACAACAGGTTTCCCTGTTACAAAAAATCTTTGCCTTCAGTGCTGTGGGTATCAGCCTGTCATTATGCTGTAAATAATCATAGTTTCAAAAACTTTCAATGGAAGATTGTGGAGTTCAAGGAGGGAGAGAGGGCGAGGTGCCAGAAGGATTAAACACACACACAATCTGTTGTTTGGGGAAATGTGCCCACAGCTAATTTATTACAAACAACAAAAAGGAGCCATGGCACAGCATGGGGATGGATCCAAGCATCAGGTGACCCACCTGCCACCTGGTGGAACCTCCCCCCAGCCCACCTACAGGGGGATTGCCCATGGGCACCAGCCTCTACCTGGTCCCCCTGCCACCTGGAGGTGGAAGTCAGCCAGTAGCCCTGCCCTGGGCATGCGGCTGAGTGACTTCACACCCTGAGGCCCCTTATGGGAGCCCCCAAAATGGGGAAGGTGTGCATAAACGGATGAACAAAGAAATAAAAACAACAGATTTCCCTGTTACAAAGAATCTTTGCCTCCAGTGCTGTGGGTATCAGCCTGTCATTATGCTGTAAATAATCTTAGTTTCAAAACTTTCAATGGAAGATTGCCTCAACAATGCTTATAACTCAATGTAATGTATAAAGTTTGATGAACAGACACTTTCCCATTGAAAAAGAGATCACTGATGACAGGGTAATAGCATAGAGAAGAGTAGAGAAGGCATGGGAAGTAACCTGACTTGTAACTCTCAAAGTGACACCTTTAAGTAGTTTGCTTTTTCCAGCAGTGTTGGTCCATCTCCTCCTGATACTGGCCCTGAGAACGTATGAAGTTGCCAGTAGACATGATCATGTGTGACAGATGCCGATATGAACTAGCATAGCAGCCTTGCAAGTACTGACTGGGGTTTGAATGTTCTCCTTAGTAAATTGGCATGTTCTGGTATCCATGGGAAGTTTACTGACTTTTTTTTTTTTTTGCTGGATGAATTTTTAGAATCACTGAAAATACCATATGTCCTTTGCAAATCGAATCCTGAGCTGTTCACATCACACCAACAGTGTTAGCTGCTCAGTTAAAACCTGATGCCAGATTGTCATAGTTTAATGTTTAAATTTTACTAGAAATTAATCAATTGGCAACAATTACACGTGCTGCTGTTTGCCAGGCGTATATTAGATAAGATGATGCATATCCCTTCCATCAGTGGCAAATGCTACATGCTGTGAATCCTAACATTTCAGAATGATGAGGTGACTGTTAAATGGAATTCCAAGTCAGTTCACAAAAAGCATTGGTATTGCCTTGCCATCTGCCTTCTATGGACTCCGGAAACTCAGATTAGTGACCTTGGCTACAGAAGCTAGGCACATATGTTGACCACACCAACTGCCAGCACCTGCCTTTATGTCTGTGATATCATAAAGAAGTTCAGACTCTTGCAATGCACTAGAGACACTCATTAAAAATATGGCACAAAAATGAAAACATTATGGTAACTTTTTACTGGTGTGTATCTGATTTGTATGCAGAACTGTTGCTTGTTGTGTCGAAGGAAAAGGAAAGGTGGCAATCCTTTAATGAAGCAACAGGAACTGGAAAAGGACCAAACAGAAACTGTCACTAGAAAAATAAAGGTATGCAAAAAGAGATTATCTTTACATTTGTCATTCCAGAACATAATGAATAGCCAATTGTTTGCAAAGTTGTCACTTTAATTCTTGACCCATTTTTAGATAAAACATTGGGGGGGGGCAGGGCTCTTTTTGTAGCAGGAACTCCTTTGCATATTAGGCGACACCCCCCTAAAGTAGCCAATCCTCCAAGAGCTTACAGTAGCCCCTGTAAGAAGAGCTCTGTAAGCTCTTGGAGGGTTGGCTACATTAGGGATGTGTCGCCTAATATGCAAAGGAGTTCCTGCTACAAAAAGAGCCCTGGGGGGGGTATGTATGGCAGTAACCTTGAACAAATCTGCCCCAGTATTTTTAGAGATAAATGGAAGCTGCAACCAACTCTCCCACAATGGGAAGAGTGGTTTAACATTCCTCCCACGTATTGATTACCCTCCTCCCCCTGGCATTAGCGGGGGGGGGGGACAGAGATTTCCCCTTCTAGTACTAATAACAACCCAAGCCATTTTTATTGGAGAAATTCTCTCTGTGTGTGTCTGTAAGGTTAAATCCTTTCTTCTCCATGCTGCTCCTTGGAACTTGTCTTAAACAAAAGATCTGTCTGTATCCATTCTTAGATCCCCCAACATCTTGTCCAGTTTGGCTCTTATCTAAGGTACCTGATAAGTTTCACCATGATATTCAGATATGAAATTCCCAAATGTTGGTGAAATATACTGGGTTCAGACGTGTATAAGTGATCAGCTCATTGTTGATTAGAGATTCAGCAAGAGAAAGAAGAAGACTGCAATCCCTGGCCGAAGCCAGGTATTTATGCCTGAAAACGGTTACACCACAAAACACCCCACTCCCAATGATAGGCTATTTACACTCTATTGTTTCCCAGTTGGTTTACTCTAGGATCCCTGTCTCCCTATTGGTCCATTCTAGGATCCTAGCAATCTATTGTTATGCATCCCAAGCTCAGTCCTTTTGCAAGGGCAGTTCAGGCTCAATACATAACAGTTGGGAAAGGATTATTTACTGAAACTGAATTTATACAGTACTTTTCAATGGAGAGATAGCTATTAACACAAGTAATTAATATTATTAATCAAAGTTTAGCTGCAAATACAAATATTTCATAATCTTGACTTGTGGACTGCTTTGTCAGTAGATAGGATTTAGGGTGCTAAGAGTTGTCATATAACAACTAGACATCGCACTGATGCATAAACAAGTATATTTTGAATGGAAGATTTGTTACACTATAACACCTCTTTTGCTGAACAGGATTCTGAGCCAGTTTGGTGTAGTGGTTAGGAGCACAGACACTAATCTGGGAGAACCGGGTTTGTTTCCCCACTCCTCCACATGCAGCTGCTGGTGTGACCGTCGGTCAGTTACAAGATCTCTAGAGCTGATCGCTCATGAGCAGTTCTCAAAAGAGCTCTCTCAGTCCCACCTACCTCACAGTGTATCTGCTGTGGAGAGGGGAAGGGAAATGGATTGTAAGCCACTTTGAGAGCTCTTTGGGTAGTGAAGGTGGGGTGTATATCCAATCTCTTCCCCCTCTTCTTGCTGCTCAGGTCACATTCAATGTATTTTAAAAATTTCATTTATGCTGTTCATACACATATATTTGTTATTTTAAAGAATTTTAGAATGTTCTAAGTCGTTTGACTTGAAAGTACAAATAAATAAGTCAACTCTACTCTTGGAGTTCTCATTTAAAGGAGAAAGCTGAGACATACCTTTTATTTATGTATTTTAAAAATATAAATAGATGTGATGCTTGGCAAATACCTTGCTGAATTGCTCGTAATTTATCTCATTATAAAAAATCAAAGCAATAATGATCAGACAGGGAATAATTTGTTTGGTTGAAATAGATGATTCTATGTGGATTGTGTTCTGCGTTTTGGATTTTACTTCAGGACTGGCCTGGCTGGTAGCAACTAGATTGTTTCAAGTCACATATTAGACTGCAACTCTCTGTCTTGGAGGATCCCTGGAGGTTTATCTGCCTTAAGGACATCACACTGTTGGGCCATCATCTCTGCCACAGGCCACCGCACAGTGGTGACACCCTTGGTCAATTTATAGTGACAGTAGATTGAAACAAGCTTGTGCAACAGCGATTGTGTCTCATTTCAATTTCCTATTATTGTAGTACTGGTGAAATCTGGCTATAACCAAAATGGAATAGATTGAAACATGAAAAAATCATAACCCTCAAATTAAGAGAACTGAAATGAATTTCTAAATGGTGATTTGCCAGAGTTTCCCACTGATACATTTTTGATCAGATATTCCTCTTAAAGGGAAAATTTAGTATCAGTATTCCCCTTCAAAAAATCTATGTACATGATTGATGCATTATACTACGATTCACATAGTGCTCAAGTCCCCATGGCTGAGCAAGGCGGTTAATGACAGGACATTTTGGAGAACTTTAATTCATAAGTCAGAAGTGACTTGATGGCACTTAACACACACACACAATCCTCCAATGTTTTTTTAAAAGATTTTTCTCCGACCTTGAGTCTTCCTTCAGGTCTGTCCCTAGGTCTCGTTTTGCAGCTCAGTGAATTATATTGTCTATGGCATGGTTCAGGAATAGATATGCTGATGATTATCACACATGAATGCTGGACTACATGTTTCCATTTCCAAGGAACATACTTTTTTTCTTTTCTTGAGAGGGGATATGGAGAAAAAAGCTTGGAACAATTGTTCTGAATTGACAAAGATGAGCATGAAAACAAAAAAAGGCATTGCAGTTAGGTCCAGATTCTAAAAGCACCGATTTGTTTTGAAGTTACCATGCTAAATTTTGCAAAAGTCTCGAAAATCTTTCAAAGTTCAGTGCTAAATTGATTCCCTTTTATTATGGGCTACACCTGCTTCCACTTCAAGGCTTCATGTAGCTAAAGCAGTTGCTGCAATGTTTCTTCAAGTGGTTCATCTGTCTTTGAGAATAGTCTTCAGTACAATAGTGCATCTATTGAGAACGATTTGATTAGAGGGTCTCAGTGGTAGGTTTTGTCCTTGGAATAAGAAAGTCAAGTAGGATGCTGAAGCAAGTACAAAGCAAAGAAAGCTGAAAATATACTGAGAGGGTTTCCCTCCCCCAAGCCAGCATTGACTGTGTGGCCAGGGGTATGGCCAGGGGTATCAGGGAGGGGACTCCATTGGATGCTGGGCAGTATCAGACAAACCCTTAGTTGCATTATGGTGTATGGGGAAGAAGATGAGGCTTGTCAAGTTTTGTGGTTTTCTATGCAGAGGAAGTTGAACAAAGGTATGAACAAAGGTATAAAGCTGGGGTAGTGTTGTGCAGAAATGCTGGTAGCCATCACACTAATAAATGAATGCTTTAGTATGCAGATCAGCAATTAATAAACCGAACTTGATCTATAACCCAGTACCACATGGATACAGGGGCAACAGTATTAATTCACATAACATATTATCTCCTGCACATGATCAACATCGTTAGTTTTCCACCAGACATAGTCATGTGAAACAATGGAAGTGTAAAGTAGGTTGTTGGAGGATAACTGCTGCATGATTGTATATAATCAACATTTCCCCAGTTTTATCATTCAATTTTGGTACAAATGCCATTGATTGTATGTGTACTTGGTTATGAAGAGGGGGCAGGGTCATGTGGATTTGCTTTCCAGGGATCTCTCCCTCTCCCCACACACATCCTACCACCTTCAGCCTTGGAGCAGGAAAAGGACCTTAACTAGCTGCCACCATCTAGGGCTTTACAGGCAAGCACCCAAAACACCCTTCCTGTACCTCATGCAACTCCTTTTTCAGTCAGGGAATGCTCTGATGTATGACTGAAAATGAAGCATGAAGGACCCAGGCTAGGGTTGTCAAGTCTCTTATCTGGTATGAGGGGGGGGGGAACCCAGTCCCGGTCAGGTACCATAAAGTTTTCAGGGCGATTGCTAGAGCATCGCCCTGCGATGTGCCCAGTGTGATTACATTACTTCCGGATGATGTCATTGCACTGGGCACATCGGCCTGATCTGGCCACTTTGGGGGTGGGGTTCCCCCCAATGGCTGGATTGGGACGAGCGGATTGGGGGCCCTTTCGACATGGGAATCCCCACTCCCTGGGGGAGGCTTGGCAGCCCTAACCCAGGCAGAGTAAACAAGAAACAGATTATTAACCAAATATTGTAACAGTTGAGGAGGAGGAGGAGAATGTGTAGTCAAGGCACAACCACCAGTTTATGGCAGCCATGTTCAGAGGGCATTCAAGGCAAGAGATGAACAGAGGTGGTTTGCCATCACCTTCCTCTGCATAGCAACCCCAATCTTCCTTGGTGGTCTCCCATCCAAGTACTAACATTGGCCAACCTGACCCTGCTTAGTTTCAGAGCTTCTCAGATCTGACCTTAGTCCTGTTGGGTTTTGGCACTGCCACAATGGCACTGGTTCTGCTGGGCACATTGCACTGGGCACATTGCACTGCACATTGCTGCTGCCTTGCAAAAATGCCCCCCCCACACACACACACTTTTTGCTGCAGAGACTCTCTGGGACATTCTGCTGGGCTTGTATTGCTTTGCTATTTTTCCCACCATTGGAAACAATGGAAGATGGGGACACCCTCTTTGGGTGCCCATAGAATTGGATCCCCAAGTCCAATCTTTTTGAAACGTGTGGGTTCTTTGGGGGAAAGGCTCCAGCAGCTACACTGCAAATTTGGTACCTCTCCCTTAAACTCCCTCCCCCTCAGCCCACTGAATATACATTTGTCATTGACTATAATGACCCCATTGGGTATAATGGAGCCAAAAAATCCGGGATTCTCAAATTAAATTGGGATTCTCTTATCAGTAAACCAAATCAGAGAATTTTATTCAGCTTAACTAATGCCTCAATCATGCCATTAATTCCATTCAGAAATGCCGAATGCAGATCCATAGTCTATTGCAACTTCCTGCCATTAGTTTTGAACAGGACAGCAACAGCTGACATAAGTGGTTACACAGTGGAGACAGGCTTAAGTGGAGTGTACATTGCTGCTGTGGCTGCTGATATTGTACAGTGGCAATAAAGCTTTCAAGTGACAAGTTTGTCTGCAGTTTCCCTGCCCCAGCCCCTCTACCCCAGGGCCCTTTACAAGGCCTAAGGTTGCCATTCCCCAGATCTGGGTGGGGAATCTCCTGCTTTGGGGGGCTTCTGCCTACTGCTGGCCATCTGGCCAGTGGGGGAAACTCCACCCCCAAACAGTGTCGTTGCTGAGTGACATTTACAGCACAATGCCATCACACGGGGTGCTAATTCACAAAATTTTAACAGGCAGCTCAGGGGTTGTGAGCTTCTGCTCACAAGACATTTTTCCTCTATTGGAAACAGTGAATGATGGGGCACCTCCTTCTGGGGCCCACAGAATTGGACCCCTTGGTCCAATCTTTTTAAAACTTGGGGGGAGGGTTTAAGGTGATGCACTAGCAGCTATGCTGCAAATTTGGTGCTTCTACCTAAAAAAATACCCCCTAGAGCCCCAGATACCCCCGGATTGATTTTCCATTATAGCCTAAAGAGCCTGTTGACTGTAATGGTACCCATAGGCTACAATGGAGTTGGGGAAGATTTTTTTTTGCACACTCCTATTATGCTTTTCAGTAGGATTTGTAAGCTGCCTTGAGTCACTGTGAAAAGTGGGATATAAATATTTGAATAAATAAGTAGTTTGGGAAGGTTGATAATGTTTAAGCAACTTCCTGTTTGTTAGGTTAGGCAGGGTTCTGATAGTGATCCTTCTCTGTTACACTTGACCTGTAATGCTGGTTGTCATAAACACACACACACTAGACTGCAGGGGTGTGCCCCCCCCATGTGCTGGTATGTTTTCTAACGCTCAGCACAAGGCACAGTCCAAGGCCTGGTCTTCCAATACAGTGAGAGGGGGTGTTCTCTGGAGGCCAGGTCTACCAATATAGTAGAAAGGGGTGGATAGACCTCTTCTCTGGAGGACAGGTATACTAATATAGTGGAAAGGAGTGGGTGAAATTTGACTTGATTCTGTTTTATAATGTTTAAATTATGCTTAAAATATATTTTAAATATAATTAAAATAAATTTATTCTGAGATTTTTACAAGACTATGGAAAATCGTGTGGGGAAGGTTAGCGCTGGGTTCGGAGCTGGCGTTTACTGTTGCATACTTTGGACAGTAGACAACAGTATGGGGCAATAAATCCACCACTGCCAAAGGACAGTCACAAAAGCACTGGTCTAGAGGTGTCTTAAGGAAACAGCTCTTCATCTGGCCTGTTGGCAGCACATTACGTGTGATCATGTATGACTGCCTCAATTTTGGAACTGCCAGCATATTGAGATAGTGAGACCAATCAAATTGGGTAGAGTACTTAATTCCCAGATGGAGTGGGGAGCATTTCTATGTAGTGTCTTTTTGTAAGGCGTCTCAGTCCTGTTTAAGTAGCTTCTCTATGAATAACTCGATTAGTATAAGGCTACTTATAGCACCGTCTATGTAGAATTACTTCATATAAGACCATTGAAATGAATGGACTTCAGCTGGAATAACTTACATAGGATTGCTCTGTAAAAGAGGTCTACATTAGACCTGTGTAAATATGCCCTTTTAATTTTGGGCCTTTTTGCATATTTCTGCACATTTTTAATTGTGAGTGTTTAATTGTGAGTGTATTGTGAGTGCTGGTGATTTTAATTAATTTGTTTCTTTTATAATATTTTACAGCATTTTTATTTTGTAAGGCACGTATTTGCTATAAACCATATCCACATACATAACTGAGTTGAAAGCAGCATTAAAATTGTGTACAATCAATAGGAAAATGCAGCATGGGAAAAGATAAAATGCCATGGATTCGATTCACAATTAGAAACAGCAATGAAACAAGCATTTTGAGTTAATACAGTAGAACAGTTAGCGATATCAGTAGACTCTGAAACTCCTGACTGTTTATAAGTCATGTTACAAATAACTTTTATAAATTTGTTTGTATGATAATGTAATTTTTAAATCTAAAGGTCAAAGCCAATCAGTACAAGGAAACAATTATGGAAAATTGGTTTAAAATCTCCCACAGGCATATTAAATGTCTGCATACTCCCCTGGGAAAATTCTTTCAATGTCTCCAGGAGCGTCATATTTTAGTAGGAACAATTTGATGCCTGTGTGTCAGTTGCTAATAATAAGAACATAAGAACATAAGAGATGCCAATGTTGGATCAGGCCAAAGACCCATCCAGCCCAACACTCTGTATCACACAGTGGCCAGAAATACCAGTGCCATCAGGAGGTCCACCAGTGGGACCAGGACATTAGAAGCCCTCCCACTGTTGACCCCCCCCAAGCACCCAAAAAAAAAAAGTTGTTCTCTCTGTACTTGAAAAGAGAAGAAGTTGCCAGTCGGTCAGAGAAAAATCGCTCTTATTATGTTAACTATCGTATAAAAATTTGTAAAGATCCCCCCCCCATATCTTATTTCCTGTTTGTTCTAGGTTTGTCCTTTTATTAATATTGTACTGTTTGGGATAACTATCATGTTTCTAGTGAAGTGCAACTCCACTGCTAATGTGAAGGAATTCACCGGTAACTATACCCTAAAAATACTGCATGGCTATTGAGGCAGAAGGGAAAGCATGCCACCCTATGGTGCAACAGTATAGGCTTGGTATGACTTCATGCATGGTGGCTGACTGGTTAGTAGCCCCTGTTCATATCAGTATTCAGCACAAATGCCAAAGGCAGCCAGAAGTTTAACGCTTGCATGCAGCTTGACTCAGATGCCCCCTGCCTCCTTTACTATCTCCCTGTAAGTATGGGTACACAATCTCTTCTCCCACTGATTGTCCTGCATGATTAAGGGCATACCCACTAGCAACCTGCCTCATCATCTGCCAGTCTCGTAGCTTCATACATTCATTGATAATCTGTTTTTAAGGAATCTACAGCATCTTAGCCACAGAACTATTCTGCTGTTTCTTGGATATGTATTCAAGTTTTCATAGTGACCATTCAAGCTTTTGAGCCATGAAGCAGCATTTGTATAATAATCCTATAGAGAAGAAGAAGAGCTGGATTTATACACCACCCTTCACTTGGAGCTGGATTTATACACCACCCTTCACTTGGAGCCTCAGAGCAGTTTACAATCTCCTCCCCTTCCTCTCCCCACAACAGACACCCTGTGAGGTAGGTGGGGCTGCGAGAGCTCTGAAAGAATTGCTCTTGAGAGAACAGCTCTGGGTGAACTGTGACTGGCCCAAGGGCACCCAGCTGGCTGCACATGGAGGAGTGCAGAATTAAAATCGGTTCTCCAGATTAGGGCTCAATGCTCTTAACTGCTACACCAAAATGGCTTTAGGTCAGTTTGTAGAACATTCCTCAATTTAATCAGAGACATAAAATCATTTTATAATGTTGGCAATGTGAAAGTTGATCAAATTTCATCATACCTAATCAGTTTCACAGCATATAAATTATAGTACCATTACAAATACTCACAGAAGGAGAATGGAAAAGCATGATGTGGAATATTATATTCATATATTATATAAGTATCTGCTTTTAAAATGTAATGGCGTACTTCCCAAGCACAAACAAACTTTGTCTATGCATTCACTCGGTCTCTTTCCCTCATTGGTTGCCATTAATTTAACTTCCGGATTCATTTTCTTGAAACTTAGCCAATCAGTGTAATATCCTGATTATCCTTCATACAAAACATCTTTTGACTCTTTGGCAATCTAAAGCCAAATAGTTGTTGACTGCGATGATTAGCTATACACGGGGGGGGGGGGGGGGGATTTTTTGGATATTGCCAAACTTGTCACACTCATGTATCACATTGAAGATATCAGATCACATAGTGGCATGCAACATGTAGTAGGGATTGATTATGTAGCATGTCATAACAGACAATTGTATTAACTTTATTAAACTGCTACAAAAGCATGTCAATCTCCCTTCCTTTTTGATGCACAGATCACCGAAGGTTTACATGTAGAGTGATAAGCTAAAATACAGAACAGCACTTCTACTTCAGCCATGGTTGAGATGAATGGATAATTTTAGGAGATACAGTCTGAAATCCTCTTCTAGATATATACAAAAGGCAAAGAATGTGTGTGATGGAACCATAGTTTTATGGAGATTAAATTGTGCTGATGTAAAGTAGGTGTCCACAAGGAAGGGGTCTTCTCTATGCAGCTGCTTAGTTTAGAAAAATGCCTCCCCATCACCTCCTGCCTGGTGCTTTCTCTGTTACTGGTTTGATGCCAGATAAAAACATCTCTATTCTTGCAGACTTTTGGCATTAAGAATTGTTGTGGCCGATTCTTTTCCCCGTTCAAATGATCCTCTTAATTTGTTTTTGAAATTGCTTGATGAACTTTACTATTGCTGTTTAAACAAACAAGCAAACAAAACAAACAAACAAACATACCAACCTTAGCCATTGTATTAATTTACAGTGCAACCCTACGCAGTTACACCTTCTACGTCTGTTGACCTCAATTAATTCATGAGGTTTTAACTCTCTTTAGGATTACAGTATTGCCCCAATGAGGCATTTTATTGTTTGTTTGTGAATTAAGTTCTGGTCATAGATTGTGAATAAAAGTTTCTGCTTACTTAGGATTACACCATCAGTGTTGCTTGCTGCTGGTTTTACTGAGTGTATTACTTGTAATTTGTTGCTCCTGTAGCTGTAAATGTTAATTGTGTGTGGCCAAAGGCCATTGCAAACTTGGTCTAAATAAAATACAGCTAAAAACATAGGAAGAATGAATCATCAAGATAAGATGTTACACTCTGCTATTATTAGGAGCTAGGTGGAGCATGCATATTACTTCCATCCTGCAGGTGCTTCACTAGTTGCCCATCAGTTACCAGGCTCAGTTTAAGCTATCACATACAAAGCCCTTCATGGCCTTGGACCCTCGTATCTGCTAGACCACCTCTCCTCTTAATGTCTCCCGTGACAACTTCATGGCCTTCTGCAGGTGTTGTCAACCTGCGCCGTGACAACTTCACCTGTTGGAGCATGGCCTTCTGCAGGTGTTGTCAACCTGCAAATGGGCAAAGTCAACAACTGCCCATGCACATGCCTTTTCTGTTGTGGCCCCTGCCTTCTGGAACAGCCTGTCTGAGGAAGCCAGGAACGATCCCACTCTCCTGGCTTTCCATGAACTATGCAAAACTGAGGTATCCAAGAGGGCTTTTCTATGCAGGCAATAGAGTTGCACTGTACTGAATGATTTGCAAAGCCACCTGGACAAATTATTAGGGACTGTGGTCTATACTACTGTGTATAGCTTGCTGAAACTAGGATCCTAGTTTGTAATTTTGCATCATTTAATGTGTCCTGTTAATATTTATGCTCTGCTTCAGTCCTGTTTTTAGACTTCCTGTTAGTTCTACAACCCTAATCCTGTTGCATTGTTTAGAGAATGTCCCATCTGTCGATTATATTGACTCACTCTGTGTAATCTGCCAAGTGAGAAAAGTGAACTATAAATTACATAAATAAACAAATAAGTGCATTACAAAGTTTCAGACACCATGTTTGCATATATTTTCTTGGCAGCTGGAGTGTATAAGACTGCCATGTGTGTAATGTATGGATCTATATCCGTAAGAAGGAATATTATTTTCTCCTCAACTGTGCATGCAGTCAGATCGGCTAAGCTGACCACCAGAAACTTGTATCTGGGTTCCCAGTATAGCACACGGAATGCTGCTACCTTCCCACCAAAGTGGTACCTATTTATCTACTTGTGTTCCATGCACCTCGGTGTTTAGTCTATCCGGCCACATGACCACAGAAACATCTTCGGACAGCACTGGCCCTTTGGCTTGGAAATGGAGATGAGCACCACCCCCTGGAGTCGGATTCAGCTAGCTTTCGAGCAAGGGAAACCTTTCCCAGTATAGAGGACAACATAGCATGTAGTGAGGAGAATCCTCAATCTCTACCATACCACAGACAAGGGATTGCCAAGCAACATGTTTGCATAAGTAGTGTCCCATTAACATGGCCAATTGCATGGTCTGAAAGTGAATGGCTGTAAAGGCTGATCTTAGTTTGTAAATGTGATGTTAGACAAGTAATGGGTTCTGTTCTGATCCACTTTAAGTCATTTTTACCAGGGAAAGAATTTTGAGCCTCTTATTGTATGCCTATCCATAAAGGCATTAAAGGTATATTCCCATTCAGAGTTTAGAGCTAACCTTGGGAATCCCCTGGGAGTCAACTAGAAAAGATTATTGATTAAGAATACTTGATTGATTGATTGATTGATTGAGAATATTGATTAAGAATTATATGTAGTGACCCAAGGGATATCATTCTGGATAAGGGTAAAACATTGCCTTGAAAGATTGTAGGCTGGGGCTTTTGTCTGCTTTCACCAAAAACTAATTAAGGCACCATGTAGCCAAACCCTTAATGAAGGAAGGCCAAGTCTGGCCCACTTCAATGCAGCTGGAGTGCACTTAGGCAGAGCTAGAATTTTATTTTATTTTTTTAAAAAAGATTTTTAATAAATCTCCAGGTTGCTGATTAGTACATCATTCTAGCATCAGATTTCTACTCCATATAGAACTTGGGCTGTAATCTTGCAGTCATACACTTTCAGTGTGATTCAAGTCTAGTAGCACCTTGGAGATCAATAATATTTTCAAGGTATAAGTTTTCAAGAACCAAAGCTCCCTTTGTCAAATACCTTCCTCAGGTATATGACAAAGGGAGCTTCGACTCTCAAAAACTTATACTCTGAAAAACGTGTGGGTCTCCAAGGTGCTACTGGACTCGAATCTATTATATTACATACCAACATGCCTGCCCTCTGAAACTAATTTCAGTTGTGGAATCAATCAAAAAGCCTTCTTTTGTGCAATAGTATTTTAGAAGGCCCCCCGGTGTCCAAAGAACTGTAGGTTTTATGATTTCCAAGTGGGCCTTCCAGGAGAATGTTTCACAGAACGTAATTCTGAGATACTTGAAGTTCTTACATTGATCCGTGTGGGAGTACTGTCAATGGACCACTGGAATTTCTGGGGCCCTTCTGGAAGACCACCACCTTTATCTTAGTGTAGTCAGTGCTTAGGGATTCTTCTTTAAAGAACTCAGTAAGCTTGAACAAACAGCCTCCTAAGCCCCTAGGGATGTCAGCCTCCATGTGGGACCTGGGGATTCTCCGGAATTACAGCTCATTTCCAGACTATGGAGATCAGTCCCCCTGGAGAAAATGGATGCTTTGGGCTCTAGGGCATTGTACCCCATTGAGATCCCTGTCCTCCTCAGGCTCCATCCTCAAATCTCCAGGAGTTTCTCAACCTGGAGCTGGCAACCCTACCAGTGTTCCCTCTAAGCTGAGTTAGTGTGAGCTAGCTCACAGTTTTTTAGCCTCTGGCTCACACATTTTTGTCTTAGCTCAGGAAGGATGGCTCCAGAGCAAACTAATTGATGCATCAGCCAAATCGCTCACTCACAACTTTAATGCCAGTAGCTCACAAAGTAGACTTTTTGCTCACAAGACTCCACAGCTTAGAGGGAACATTGAACCCTACCCCTTCATCCCCTGCTGGCAGCCAGGAGGGACCTAGCGTCCCTATAAGACCCAGTTGAGTAAGGGACAATAAAACCATGTCATCCACATGCAAAACAGTGGAAATTTTCTTTGTGAAGTTGGAGTAAACTCTAGCTCGGATGACCTCTTGATGATATTATTGAGAAACAGATTAAAAAGCAAAGTGGCTAAGACACATTCATGTTTAACTTCTCAGCTTATTGGGATGTCCTCTGTCAGAGAGCCAAAAATGCCCACTCTTACTCTACTAGAGTTCCTGTAGTTTTTTTTTAAAAAAGCTATGTGTTTGACTATCTCTATCAACTGAATCATATACGGCAGTTAGGCCCACAAATGCCACATAAAGGTGTTTAGTGGGACCCCTTAAGCATTTCCTGATGCCTGCATGCTCTGGATGAATGAGCGACCAAAGAAACCATAACTGATTTAGTGACCGTACTTTGTAATGCCTGTGTGTACATAGACATGCATGCTACTGGCAGGATCAACAAAAATCTGTTGTTTCTGATTACCTCCTCAATACGTTATTTTTATGAGATGGTCTATAAATGAATTATATAAACAAACATGTTCTGATTATATAACTAAGTGTCCTAATATCTTAGAATGCTTACTAATCTTTAGCCATTATAACAAAGTGTGAGCCCAGTGGCACCTTTAAGACCAACAAATTTTTTATTTAAGATATAAGCTTGTATGTGCAAGCACTCATCTTCAGATACAGTGTGCTTGCCCATGAAAGCTTATACCTTGAACAAAATGTTTTTGGTTTTAAGGGTGCCATTGGACTCAAACTTTGTTCTGCTGTTTCAAAGCAACATGGTTACCCACCTGAATATTAGCCATTATAAGTGGAAGATGTGGAACATTTGGAAATACAGTGACACCACTTCATGCCGGTGCAACCCCAGTACCAGTGTAGAAATAGTGGGAATCCTAAGCAATGTTCCCGCTAAGCTCCACGGTGCTGTGAGCAGAAATTCTACCTCGTGAGTGGGGGGGGGGAACTAGTAGCATTATAGTTCTGAACAGGTCTACATTTTATTATTGTGTAAATTATTTTTTTAGAAGATTATTTCCATAACCTTTTAAAACTCTCAGAATGAATTATTTTAAACTATATTTAAACTATATTTTGAGAATAATTTAAACATTATAAGAGAAAACAGAATCAAGTCAAATTTCATTACACATAATGTTGTCCCTTGCAGGAGGAACAGGCCTCTGGAGAACAGGTCTAACTGCCCCTTTCCACTATATTGGTAGACCTGGCGTCAGGAGAACAGGTCTACCTGCCCCAGTCCACTGTGTTAGTAGATCTGGCCTTGGACCATTGCCCTGCACTGACCCTTAGAAAACATACCAGCACTGGTGGGGGGGGGGACTCCTGCAGTCTACTTTGGTGTGGTGTTTTATTAAGTGAAATATGACAACCCAGCATTACAGGTCAAGTATAACAGAGGTGGAACAATCACTGTCAAAACCCCGCCTAACCTAACAAACAGGAAGTTGCTTAAATGTTATCAATCTGCCCAAACTACTTATTTATTCAAATATTTATATCCCACTTTTCACAGGGACTCAAGGCAGCTTACAAATCCTACTGAAAAGCATAATAGGGATGTGCAAAAAAAAAATCATTTCCCCCAGCTGCATTGTAGCCTATGGGCACCATTACAGTCAACAGGTCCCCTAGGCTATAATGGAGAATTGATCTAGGGATATCTGGGGCTCTGGGGGGTGTTCTTGAAGTAAAGGCACCAAATTTGCAGCATTGCTGCTAGTGCCTCTCCTCACCCCCGGGTTTCAAAAAGATTGGATCAGGATGTCCAATTCTATGGGCCTCATAAAGAGGTGCCCCATCCTCCATTGTTTCCTATGGAAGCTTGGTTGTGAGCTGAAGCAGAAATCCTCTGAGCTGGCCTCTGAAATGTTGTGCGCCAGTGCCCCCAGCGCATCTTAGAGAGAACTGTGAGCCTAAATCATCCCAGCCCGCTTCACCATCTGCATAATGTTATGCTGACAACAACCCTGGTATATCCTTTTAAAATTAGAAAGATAAAATACAATTACATTACAATATCAAGTACAGAAAAAAAAATATTCCAGAGATAGGTGGGCTTTTCCCAAGAGCTTGCAGCAGTCTACTCCTAAACTTTAATCAATTTGAGGTCTAACTATAAGTTCACCTTGCAGCCTATCTCCTTTTTGCCTGGGGAAAAAAAATCTTTTAAAAAAGCCCTCCAACCTTTGGTCCTATAATTGAGGGAGGGAGGCCAGAATCTGCCCCCCTCCGCAAACTATGTTCCTGCTGGCCTGATCCCATTTGTTCCTATGGAAGCTTTTCGCGTGCACCTAGTATTTTACTCCTTCCTTTTCTTCCTCTCTGAATCCCTACTTGGATGATTGTTGTGCTTCCTGCCTCGAACCCTGACAGCATGAACTTTTACTAGTCCAGAACTAGCATTTCTGTTTACAAGCCTCAAGTCCAGATCTAGGCACACTTCCTGTATTTCATTGTTTTTCTTTCTCTTTTGATTCCTTGTACTATTCTGTTGGAACTTTTGGACTCTTTTTGCATTTGGAGCTCAGCTTGGAATTTGCACGGATATGTAAGTATAATCAGCTCTGATTTGCCCTTTTGCTTGGCCACTTACTGCCAGCCTCTCTTAAGTAGAACTGTAAAGTACTGGGTTCACCACATGGAGGACTCAGACTATGACATGCGTTCAGACGTGTTTATTGCACTTAACAACAAGACAAAGTAAACGGCCCTGCAAGGCCAACTATATACACTCCACCCGGCACACCTATGTTCCCATTGGAGGGTCTGAATTTCCTGCCAAGGGTGCTATTGGTGGACTCAAGGTGGATTAGGATCCTAGGTCCCCTTTGTCTTTGGGGACCAAGCTCCTGCTTTAGCCATAGACCCCTGGTGGCAGTCCACGTACATAACAGGAACACATCGCAGAGTCTGTGTTGATCTTTGTAGTATTTGACTCTTAACAGGGTCATTCTAACATTAGGTAGTACTGTTGTTTGATACTATTTTACTGCTTGAATTTGCTAATTCTTCAGCCAGGCTGCTTGTGTTATTTCCCTGAATGTTTCTGGTTTTATTCTGTACAGATTGTGCATATTATTTCCAAAACTTCACCGTTTCATCAGCACATCCCATTACAGCCATTTCTGTGTTTCATTGCCAAGACTGGGGGCATTTCCTTGAATCAAGTTTGCCAGTAACTGCCTGGCAACCAGCAAGGGTAGGGGTGCGGGACATA
>NW_015167619.1:204978-221598 GCF_001447785.1 Gekko japonicus
CAGGAAAACTAGATGTATGCCTGCATTGCTGGTGATGTGCTGGCATCACTTCCAGTACCTACGTAAGTGATGTCATCACGTTGCGAGAGACGCGGGGGCACTCTGGTGTTTTGACAAAAACTCTACGGTAGAAGTCATTTTTACCATAAGAGATTTTGCCAAAATACCAGATCATCCTTGTATCACTGGTGACAGGATGAAGATATATAACATCTTAGAACACCATCTTGGTTTACGATTTGGAGTAAGTAAGTATTAGAGCACAGAAAATTTATTTTTCAGAATTTATTTAATTATAGTATGTTTATTATTGTATTTTATACTGTTTTTATTGTTATAATCTGGCATTTATGCCTCTGTTAGCCGCCCTGAGCCTTTGGGGAGGGCAGGATACAAATCCAAATAAATAAATAAATAAAATAAATTTCTCGTGTACACTGGAAGTGACATTGCCATGTTGCTGGAGGTGCAGGATTAGACCTACTTTCCCTGCCTGTAAGTCCCTCCTGATGAGCGCTGGGGGGAGTGACCCCAGAATGGGCAATCCCCTGCCCCTTATGGGGGCCTGGCAACCCTACTTCAAATTGTGTAAAACCAATGCCAGCAGTTTCTTCAGAGCTGAGTGAACTGCAGCAACAGAATAAAGATTTGTTCCTTATAATCAGGCTATTTTTTTAGTGTGGGTTTTGAGAACTAGCAATATTCACACTGACACATGACTAGGGTTACATGTGTCTGCCCGACCACACATGGTAACAATATAACTGGTGTATAAAACAGGAAACTATGACCAAAGTATTACTTCACCTATTTTTTTTGTTCTTATTCACCACTGCATATGAACACCCTCCCCTATAAACCCCCTAAGCTAGCTTTCATTTAACAGTATGAAATTTAAAGTCAGATGTTATACTGCTGCCACAATTGCAGTTAAGAAACTTCAAAATGGATTGCCTCACAGTGATAAAGTTATCTTGGGATTTGAATGAATTAGAATCTGTTATATAAACAATAGCAGGAATATAGTGGCGGTAGGAAAGCTGCTTAGTTGTTGTTGCTTTCAATTAAGATTTTATGCTTTCTTTCTTCTGCTGCAGCTTGCATAAGATTTCAGGAGGTCTCCCATTCGGGTTCTGAACAAAGCTTTATCTGCTTAGCATAAGCAAAGTTGTTGTATTATGTGTCTTCTGTTTTTGCCCCTCCAGCCGGAATAACGAGACAGACAACAATATTGGGTACTAACGGGCCACTTTTATTAACTACATAAAGCATAACGGCAAAATACAAACGGGATAACAGAATTGTGGCCTGGCAAGGCTACAGGTCACAAGACCCTTCCCTTGCCATAATGATCTAGGGCGAGCACCCAGCTCCGAAAGCAAGGCAACTAAATTGCCTTCCCTCCGGCCAGCACGGCTAGGGTAATTGCCAGGGAGAACCCCCCCCGAGCCGCAAGGCTCAAAGGGAGGCGAATACCAAGCAAAACCCTTAGGTGGTCTGCTTTCCCCGCCCCGGGCCGCAGGGCCCAAAGACTGTACCGACAAGAGAGGCAAAGACGGCCCGTCCGAGGCACATACCTTGGGACGGCCTCGCTCGGACCGAATTCTCTCATTCATATGTTTATACCTTTGTGTGTTGGAGCTTCCTGCATTTGGCAATATGCATTTGCCATGAACAATGCAAACCACCATAATTGGCTTGAGAGATTAACTAATTTACTCTGTGGAAGGAATAGGGTTTCTAGATCTGGATTGAGAACTACCTGGAGATTTTGGGGTGGAGACTGAAGAGTGTGGGGTGGGACTTCAGTGGGGTATAATGCCATGGAATCCACCTTCCAAAGTGGCCATTTTCTCCAGGGAAATTGCTCTCTGTTGCCTGGAGACCAGATGTAATAGCGGGAGATCTCCAGCTACCACCTGGAGGTTGGCAACCCTAGGAATGAACGGCACCCACACTATCTGGACTGTGCTTCTATTACAGCATCTGAAGCTGGCCTATAGAGTATATCCCTAGAAAAGCATGTACTGAGATTTATTTTCCTTCATTTCTAGTAATGCCTGTGTGTGCCATGTCTGTTTTTACCACCATCCCATTTCACATTCACATCCCAGAGCAAGTTTCCTATGAAACACACAGAGTCGTTTATCTTCATTTTGTAGCTGAAATCTAATGTGACTCCCTTGTCTGTGTTCTCTAATGCAGTTTGACCAAGCTGGCTGCAAGTTAAGTAGTAGATCAAATGAGGAAGCCTTGAGGTTTCATTAAAAGAACTTTATACTATACTGAGAATGGAAGGAAGGAAAGAGACAAAAGGGACCAGTTAGTTTCTGCCTAAATATGTAGAAACTGAGGATGTAAGACTGTGATGCATCATGGTCCAGAGGGCTGTGCTGAATAGCAGTGTGATCTCATATATGTTTATTCAGAAATAAATCCCACTGAGAATGATACCTTTCTTCTCAACAAGTATGTTTAAGACTGCAGTTTGCAATCCAGTGCCTGTTTACACAGAAGGAACTCAACGTTTGGTGATAATGACTCCTCTCCCACCAAAGGCTAGATAGGGTTACAGATTTAGGTTCAAATTAGAGCTCGGCCATTTATTTATTTTAAAAGTGCATACCCAGCCTTTCGTCCTCGTCAGCACCAAGGTGGCTAAGAGATTAAACATATACATAATGAAAACACATCTTTCAAACCATTTAAAGTAACAAAATACCTATCATTCAAATAATTAGAACCAGGTTGAAATCCACATACATTAAATAAAATACAGACACTAAAAATCAAAAACAAGACAGGAAGGAGGGATCACTAAGGGAATGCCAAACAAAACAAACAAGACTTCACTTGCTGATAGAATATGGTTACCAAAGGGGACAGATGAGTCCCCATAGGAGACAGGTCCAGAGTTTTGGTGCCACACCCACTTAATCTCAAAAGGCAGAGGCACCCAATGCAGATCCACAGAAGATAACTGTATTGGTCAAATAGCTTCATAAGGCAGTAGGTAGCCCTTAAGGTACGCTGGTCCCAAGCTAGGCAGGACTTTAAAGATCAACACCAGAACCTTGAATTGTGCCTAGAAAGAGACTGGGAAACACTGTAGATGGGCCAAGACTGGACTGATATGTCCCGTACAACTCACTCCAATCAACATCCTGGACCTCTCAGCAGCTTTCAATACCATCAATCATGGTATCCCTAGGGACCACCTTTTTGGGCCGAGGCTGGCAGACAATGTTTTGCAGTGGTTCAAGCCCTATCCTGAGGATGGGTTTCAGAAGGTGGTGCTGAAAGGCCTCATCTTGTCCCCTATACTTTTCAACTTCTATATGATTGTGAATTCCTCATTTAACTAAACACTCAGGAATGAAGACAAAAATGTATGAGCCAGAGGCTAAAAAACACTAACTCAGCTTAGAGGGAACACTGCCCATCAGTAGGGTTGCCAACTCAAGGCTGGAAAATATCTGGAGATTTGAGGGGAGTGGATCTTGAGGAGGGTGGGGTTTGGGGGGGAGGGACTTCAGTGGGGTATAATGCCATAGAATCCACCTCTCAAAGCATCCATTTTCTCCAAGTGAACTCATCTCTGTTGCTTGGAGATCAGTAGTACACTAATGTAGGCCCTCCAGCCTCCCCCTGCTAGGGCAAAAATGGTGCCTAAAGGCCTAATTCTCCAATGAGCCTTGTACCCCTCATTCCTTCCAAGAGAGGTGCAGGCAAAATTCTCCCAGCCTCCATTTAGTCAGGGGAATAAATTTTGCTGGTGCCAATACGTATTGTGATGTTTAGTGTTGTTATTTGTTATTATTGTTTTAATGTGTAAATTAAAAATTGTTAGTAATTTTATTCATTAGTAATTTTCTCTCAATCTTCTCAGCATTCCCTTCATTACACCATACTATCTATTTAAATAAAGAAATTACATAGGAAATACTTACTCATTCCTAAAGTAATTTTTAATGGAGTTTATTGCTCACCTTTTGGCTTCTGTTTCACGTATTGTGATGTTTAGTGTTGTTATTTGTTATTATTGTTTTAATGTGTAAATTAAAAATTGTTAGTAATTTTATTCATTAGTAATTTTCTCTCAATCTTCTCAGCATTCCCTTCATTAAATTTAGGATCTTATTTTCTCACAAAAGTCCTATGGATAAGCAAAGCAGATTTTAGTCTCATTTTGCCAATGGGCAATTGAACATAAAAATGCTGCAAAAGAGTAATTAAGATACTGATTTATTATTATTATTTGTAATATATTCTCAGCTCCAAGAGTCTTACATTTCATGGGGAAATTTACAGAGATTTCATTCCAGGTTTTAGCAGTTCCTCAGCCTTTCTGAACAGGTTGGACCTGACAAAGAAACAATAAAGGTTCTGATAAGCCTCACTCTGCATTTGTCTTAGATCTCTTTCAATAAAGAAATCAGCTGTTTAGTCTGACTACCTGCGTGCATCTTCCATGATCCATTAAGAATACTACAGTGGCCACAAAATGCCCATGACTGGCAAGGATTAATTTGTGTATACTATATATGACCCACATAGCTTTTTAGCATCCCATGTTTTTAGAAGCATTTTTCAGTTCTCTCATTGCTTCACATTTTTAGCTGTGTAATTAATATTTTAAGCCATTTCAATAGTCATAATGCTAACATTCATTATGGCCTCTTTAAATGGCCTGTAATGACTTTTTAAACTAATTAATACCTTTTTTCCTAATGTCTTTTTATATCCTCGTTTCCCTTCTTTATATGTTCAACTCTGTGTTTTAATACTGTCTATTCATCCCAATATTGTACCTTGAACAATTATAGCATTTTAGAGTACATTAAAAAGAAAAGCATGTTCTCCAACTATTATCCTTACCAGGCTAGGTAATTACAGCCAACAGAAAAGTATTTTACAGGAAAATAAAAATGTAGACAAATCATAAGCATATTTGTGGGGGGAATCTTTCAGCAACTGTTATATTGATAAAATAACTCCCCCCCCAATCTGTGAATAATGTAACAAGCTTTAGTACATTCATATATTGTTTTTTAGGATGCTGACAATATTCTTGAAGACCCTGAAGCTATCAATCTGTAAGTGGCACCAGCAATTGTGCATCGGGATTATTGCACCTGAACCTCCAAAATGAGACCCAAGACACCAGCATATAAATTAAAGTAGCCAATGTGCATAACGGAGCTCCTGCCTGCCTGGCAATGCTGCTGGTGGGCGGGGGCTGTTTTGCGGCCCCGAAGAATGGGGATGGTGACAGACTCAGGATGCAAGGCGTCCTGACGTGGTGGGTGGTGGAGCTGGCTGATTCAAAGGGCAAGGCTCTGCTACTGCCTTGGCAGTTGCTCCTTGTGCTCGCCCACCCTCCCGCCCTGTTCTTAGTGTAGGCTGTTGCTGGTCGCCAATGGGGCCAACTAGGAATTTTTTGCTTCCACCCTGATTGGCTGAAGGGGGTGTGTTTTTGCCTACCTTACACTGAGGGCAGTGGACTGAGAGGATGTTTGCGGTGGATGACATTTAAATAAGTTGGTCACTTGGCTGGTTTGTGCAAGCAAGAAAACGGAACAGGTGAGCACCTTATGGCATATCCCGTTAAGAACAGGGGGTCATCAGGAACTGCCTTCAGATTTTAGAGAGCCAGTTTGGTGTAGTGGTTAAGTGTGCGGACTCTAATCTGGGAGAACCGGGTTTGATTCCCCACTCCTCCACTTGCACCTGCTGATGTGACCTTGGGTCAGTCACAAGCTCTGGCACAGCTATATCTGGGAACCTTTTGGGGCAGGCTCCTCCCTGCAAGTTGGAAGGCTTCAGGGGTAGGCGCTCCTAGGGGGCAACCAGTTTGCTGGGCTGCTGGTCAAGAGCCAGAGAGTTGGTTCAGGATCCGAGCTGGGTGACCCTCCCTTCAAGGGCAAGGGGGTTGGTCTGGGAGTGACGCCTGCCCTGCCTGTTCCATGCTTGCCTAGTTGTCATTGCTTCAGTGTTCTGTAAAATAGTTAATAAAGTGGCCCTTGTTTTATTCCAAACCATTGTCTGTCTCGTTATTCCGGCTGGGGGGGCAAGTGTTCAGCACTTCCCGCCTCATTTAGTGTGAGTTGCCTCATAAGGACAGTTTCTGATGTTAGCCAGCTTTAGTACCAGATTCCCCCAAATAAGGCCACAAAACACAAATGTACAGTTAACTAGTTAGTTAACAGCTAATCAATCCTGTAATTAGTGTAAATTGCTACTAACAAGCAGCCTAGCATGGTTGCCAGCATTCTGGTACAACCCCACCATAGCTCCAAACTTGGCCAGGGTGCCATTTGCTTTGTTCATCCTCACCTGCATGTAAAATCTACCTTCGCTTCTAGGACATAAGAATTCTTGTGCATTAGGATTCTTACCCCTCTTCCAAATGTATGAGACCAGAGAGGTTTTCCCAGTGGGAGACCTCACTACAATCTACAGGTAATCGGGGGGGGGGGAGAAGACAGGGTCATAGAGTAGTAGTAGTAGTAGTAGTAGTAGTAGTAGTAGTAGTAGTAGTAGTAGTAGTAGTAGTAGTAGTAGTAGTAATAAAACAACAACAACAACAACAACAACAACAATAATGTATTAAATCCAGTTGGGCAGCTGTGTTGATCTGAAGCAGAAGAACAAAGTATGAGTATGAGCTTTTGTGTACACACACTTCCTCAGATACATTCATTGTATCTGAGGAAGTGTGTGTGCACATGAAAGCTCATACCTTGAATAAAGCTTTGTTGGTCTTAAAGGTACCACTGGACTCAAACTTTGTTAAATGTATTCATTTTTTCTGCATGGCCTTCCAGGACATTTGGTGTGTAGAATCTGCTCTCCTGTCTAGCATAATGTCCAAGCCCACTTTTGTCATTGTTGAAAGAATGACAACTCTCACATTAACACCTTGAGCTGGCCTACATGATGGTGGACTGTGGCTAAATGCAGGGCTTTTTTTGTAGAAAAAGTCCAGCAGGAACTCATTAGCATAATAGGCCACACCCAACAGCAGAAATGCATTAGCATATTAGGCCACACCAATGACAGCACAGCTCATTAGTTTATTAGGCCACACCCCCATGTTACCAGAAGTGTGGTTATCCAGCCACACCCACCTTTTGCTTCTTATTGTGTTTACTTTGTTGTCAAAACCCAGAACTTCTTTGCATGTTAGACCACACACCCCTTATGTAGCCAATCCTAATGAGTTTCTGCTGTTAGGTGTGGCTTATTATGCTAATGAGTTCCTGCTGGGCCAACTCAGGAGCCAGCCGGAACTCTGTTCCTCTGCGTTCCTGCCCAAAAATAGCCCTGGAATGCATTTAAAAGTATTTACTCCCAGCCTTGAGGATGGTTCCTATCTGTTTTTTGCTACCTTGCTAAGCAGTAGTAACAAGGTGAAAAAATATCTATGCTACTTTCTAAACACTTTGTTGGGAGAAAGAAATTCAAAAGCAACATGTGGGCGGAAAAACAGAATTTAGAATGTGAGGCACCTTAATGGGGGATGTTGTACTCAGAGAAAAGAAGATTAATACAAGATGGGTCTTAAAATATTTAAGGAAGACAAAGAATAGGTACTCTCCCTTGACAGGAAACAAGCCAAAAAAAAGAGAGCCCAGGAGTCAAAACAACAGATTTAGATTAAGCATTAGGGAAGATGTCTTCAGTGGAAGTAGAGTTATTAGGTTTGTGTATGAAGATTTTTCAGCAGAATCACTTGAACTGCCTGAAGTTTAATACATGATAGAATAACTAGTAAGGTATTGCTTAGGGATTACTTCATAAGGTATTAAATGCATTTATTGATTATTGTAATCAGGAGGGTTGTCTGTAAAGTATGATCAATCTAAATGATCTTTTCAAAAAGCCTTGTTTTAGACAAAAGATTTGGACTGTTGGGGGGGGAGATTAGAGCAAGTGGCTCATTTGAAATATCTGGAAGGTAAATTTAGCCAAAATCTCTCTTGAAAAGCCCACGTTCATTCATCTACTGAAATTGCTAGGACCAACACAAATGTTCTTTTAAGGTATTTCTATTTAAAAGGAGGTCAGTATGTATCTGCAGCCATTGAGGCTTTTAATGCTAAATAATTTTTCAGGTCTTGTTTCAGTTCCTTCGCTGGTTAGCAGGAGTGCCTAGCTGTGCTGCAGGAACTGCACTTAGAATTTGCACAGCGCTCACTGGAGTCCAAGGCTTGGATTGCTGCCTTTAAACAAATAATCTAAGATTGAAAGTTCTTTTTTCAGTGCCCAGTGCCTGTGGAAGGTCAGTAGTTCAGCAGTTCGAGACCCGAGTGTGCCGCAAGACAGGGTGAGCTCCTGTCTCTAGTTCCAGCTCCTGCCAACCTAGCAGTTTGAAAGCAAGAAATTGCAAGTAGATAAATAGGTACCACTTCGGTGGGAAGGTAACAGCATTCCGTGCGCCTTGGTGTTTAGTCATGCCGGCCACATGACCATGGAAACGTCTTCGGACAGCGCTGGCTCTTCGGCTTTGAAACAGAGATGAGCACCGCAACCCTAGAGTCGGATTCGACTGGCTTTCGAGCAAGGGAACCTTTACCTTTACCTTTACTGAGGGTGATCAGGACAAGGGTGATTGGCCTTGATCTTGCTAGTACAGTAGCCTCGACAGGGCGTGTATGCTCCTTTCTGCACTAGGGATTCTTCCCTCTCTGTCCCTCCCTTCATTTTTGAAACTTCTTGCAATTCCTAGCCATAGGCATGTTTTTATGCTTGCCAGACATTCATGAATGTCCTGCCAATTGTAGGACTGTTCCTACGACTCTTTGGATTACCCCTATTTTGTCTAGATATCAGCTTCCAGTTGAGTCCTGGGTGGTATCTCTATTGTTAGTGGATCTTGATCCATTAATAACTTGATCTATTGAAAAATATTTGAAAATAGTTATCTTCTTAAAATGCTAAAATGAGTATTATCTTGCTGATCTTATGAGTAATTGTATAGGTCCACTGTTATATCTTATCCTTTAATGTATTTTAGATTTTTTATGATATATTATGTGTTTTATTGTTTGGTATTTTACTTACTTGTCTGTTCTGTTGTATTATGTTATGCTGGTTTTGTCTGTTTTGCTCTGCTGTGATATATTGGTTTTATGTTTTATGTTTAAGATCTTTGGTTATATGAGCTTAATAATGAAAAAAAGCAAAGGGTAGAATTGCTAGTAGTGAAATTCTGGACACTAACTGAGCAGAGTTACTCCAGTGTAAGCCCCCATGCACTGCTAGTTTCTTTTTAGGGGCCCTGGTTAGTCTCAGGCTTCTGCATGGGGAGGTTCTGTAGCCTTTGATGTTCCAGGGTCCTGTACACCAGTCATAATCTGGGAGTCAAAACTGAGTCTGGGGTTTGGGGATGATTGATATTGCTGTGGTCCATTTGAGGTCTAGCCTGTCTCTTCCCCATCACATTACTTCACTGCAGTAGTTCTTATTTGGTTACCTGCAAAAGGCCCTCTGTTGTGACTGCTGAATTTCATGGTAGCCTATCTCAGTGACTGTCTCTTTTCTGACCCCTGAAACCCTATACCTTATCTGTACAAATTACACACACACTCCTCACCAGGGGATAGGATTTTTGCTGTCAGGGTCTATCATTTAAAGTTTGGCTGTCAGGGATGTAATTCAAAATCTCATTTATGTATGGAACAACTACAGCTAAACTTTGTTGAATATTCATGATAGACTTACTTAATGAGCATGCTAACAAGTTAAGGGTAACTGAAGTGTGACCATTTTTTAATCTCATACTAATAATAATAATAAAAAACCCTAAGTGGCAATTTTAGAATCCTGCTATGCTCCTTAATAGCATTTTAATTTAAATGACAATTTTCAATAATGTCCTGTCAAGACCTTTAGACAGGAATTATCACACATGCATATAATCATAGCTAGTTTATCAATGACAGTCAAGTCAATTACATACTAAGGATTTGGCACCAGTACACACAAGTGTCATTTCAGGGGACTGGCTTTACAGCTGATGAAAACATTCTTCTTTACTAATTGTAATGTATTTATCTACTTCTTTTTACGGTTCTCTGTTTATGGTTCAGTATACCATATTGGGGGGGATTAATTCTGTACCAGCCTTGGGTTTGGATCATTTGTGTATTTCATATACATGCAACTTTGCCTACATGTATACACTTGTCACCACATGTTCATTTTCAGGATGCAGAGATAAGGAATATCATCATAGGGATCTGTAGCTTCTTTAACGTATCATCCCATGTTGCTGTTGAATGTATGTGAATTGTGCAACTGGGTGGGCTAGCACAATCATGTAGCTGTGTTATAGCTGGCAGTAGATTGGTACAAATCATGAGCTTTTACTAAAGGTAAAGGTTTCCCTTGTTCAAAAACTAGTCGAATCCGACTCTAGGGGGTAGTACATATCTCCATTTTCAAGCCAAAGATCCAGCATTGTCCAAAGACGTTTCTGTGGTCATGTGGCCGGCATGACTCAATGCCAAGGCACACGCAATGCTGTTACCTTCCCACCAAAGCGGTACCTATTTATCTACTTGCAATTTCTTGCTTTTGAACTGCTAGGTTGGCAGGACCTGGGGCCAGAGACGGGAGCTGACTCCATCATGCAGATTAGACCCATCAAAAGGGGATAATCAAGACTAGCCCAAGGCCTTTGCCAGCACAAGATACAATGACTTTGTTGGTGTTAAACTGGTCTGGCTCTGGTTAGTGTCTGGATAGGAGACTGCCTGGAAAAAAAATATGCACACCGAAGTTCCAAGAACTTTGGGCTCTAGCTTGTGCTAGAGCTCTTGCAGAAGCAGAAGCCCACAGTAGTTGCTTGCACTAAATAAGGCTTACTGTATCCTTCAGTGTTCCAGGGTCCTGTATATCAGTTGTGTTCTGGGAGTCAAAATTATGTATTTCCACATGCATTTCCACTTGCATAAGATCTTGTGAAACAAGTTTCTGAGCGGTATAATAAATAGGGATGGAAGTGCTAAGTGTTGCATAGATCTTGTGAAAGTGGAACTGAGCTAACTCCATCTATGTTTCCACTTGTACATCACTGTATTCAAGCTAATACATAAATACTTATGACTGAATGCAGCTGATACAAGTTCACGTTTAAGAACTCACTGAAGTAAATAAAAAGATGGCTTCAAAACAGCAAAGGTGAATAGTTCATCTACAAAATATGGTCAATTTCTGCTGCATTGTTGAGTGTTGGTTCAGAAAAATGAGTTAGGTAGGTCTTTTCCTAACACTGTAGCAACTGCTCATGCTTTCTGTGCTGTATAATAAGATCCATTAATTGCTTCAGAATGCAATCCAAACAAAAATCCTATGAATAGCTATAAATACATGATATGAAGAATTGTTTAAATCCAAAGAAGTTAGAACATTTAGATTAAAATGTAAATGTAATTTATCTAATGTGAACAGAGGATGAGCAGATGCCTCCATATCTGTAAAGTATGGTTTATCTGGTCTACCAACAGGCCTGTTTATAGAGGATGAGCAGATGCCTCCATATCTGTTTATCTGGTCTACCAACAGGCCTGTTTAAAGCAGAGAATGGAGGAAAACAGAGATTTAACCATAGGCACTCCAGAACTAACAGGGTGCAAATTAACAGAATCTAATTGAGGACACCATTTGATTCCCACTTACTTGAGAATATGTGCTAATAAATTTGGTTGGATTGACTTTTTAGTAAGAATGTTTGAACACCTGCTGGTTCAGCTTGCATTATGTTTACTAGATAAAGCAGGGAGTCAAACAGTTTAGCTGTTTGTGAGCAGCTTGAGCTTGCTTGGCGGGTGGCCCATGTAGTCAAAGTGGTAGTCAAACTGTACAGTCCAGTGCAATCAGGAGTATTCCACACAAGCACATTCTCACAGAGCCCAATGGAAATCCTAGTTTCCACCTCCACTAGAGATCTGTAGTTGCTGTATGCTGCTTAGCAGCCAGGTTTTTAAACAGCTAGCAAATTAATCAGTCACCCATTAATTATAAATTGTTCTTTTAAAAAACGTCTTGCCATTTGCAGTTCATCTAAGTTGTGTTATCAGCATTAATTTGCACATGCATATTGTCATTGGGAGTTGTAGTCTCTCCTCCTTCAGCATCCTTTAACTACCTGATCTGTCCATTTGAGACCTTTGAGGAGAACCAGTTTCATTTACAGCACAGATGAAAAAGCAGACAAATGGCAGGGAAAAACAACTCCATCAGAACAGTTAACATGCAGCTGCAAAGTGTTTTGGTGGCTGTTTGAGTTGGACTGGGAAATTGGAAGTGGGATCATTTTAAAGTGTGTGTACACTACAGGATCAGCCTAGAGCATCCCTGGATCAGCCTAGAGTATCCCTGACAAGTGTTTGTCCAGCTGCTGCTTAAAAAGTGCCACTGTTGAAAAATTCTTACTGTAAAAAAGTTTTTCCTCATATCCAGCCAGAACCTTCCCTCCCTTAATTTAAACCCATTATTGCGAGTCCTATCCTCTGCTGCCAACGGGAACAGCTCCCTGCCCTCCTCTAACTGACAACCCTTCAAATACTTAAAAATCCATCACAGCAACCCCCCTCTGCTTCTCATTTGCCTTGAAAGCTGGGGTCGCCATAAGTTGGTTGCAAATTGACAGCACTTATGCAAGTAATAATACATTTGTGTTTAAAAGCTTGTGTTTTTGTTTAGTATTAATGACTGCTTCCTGGTATGTAGCGGCTTTATTTTCAAAGGAAAAAAAAGACATTACGAGATTCCTTTGTCCCACAGTTTTACAATATAAATACATGAAAATAGACTTCGATGCTCAAATTATCATTCTATGCTATTCTGGCTGTCTAGCTTCTGTATTCAGACAATGTGTACGGGAAAACAATGGATAAGGGCAACATCTAAAGCTCAAGTGTTATCAATACAGTCTAAACATATTTTGGGATTCAGGTTTGAGTTCTTTCTGAGATTCCAGAATTTATTTATTGTCTTTACTGTTTTTACAACCGGAGTCATAAACAGCAAAATCCTCGTCCCACAATAAACCTCGCTCCACAGGAAAACATGGAAGGATTTAAAGGTTGTTACTGCAAAAGTTGTCAGGTAATTTGACAACAGCTACTAGAAATTTTGCCACATACAGCGTAGTTTGTTTGTCTTCTTCTCTAAGAATCCAGGATGATTTTGCTACTGGAGAGAGGGAGTCCTGATTAAATAAAGGGGAGACCAGTTCATCTCTTAGAGCTGAAAATTTGGGACAATCCAGCTCCTCTGGCCGCTGGCCCTTGCGGCTGTGTGGCCTGGGGACCACCTTTGCCTCCCTGCAAGGAGGAGAGGCCATTAAAAAAACAGCAGCAAACGTTCTGGTCTGTGGCTCGGTGATGGCAGACGCTCTCCCCTACCTCTGGTGAGGCAATCTGCGCTCCAGTGGGATTGGAGGGGTGCCACATCAAGTGACACCCCCAGGTGAGCCTTAGTTATAGGCTCCAAGCTGGGGGCGCTGGGGGGGCGACCTCTTCGATGGCGTAATGCCGGAGAATTGAGGCACTCCTTTTTGCCCCAATCGGTCCATCCCCTGTGAGGCTCAGTTTTAAACTGAGCATAGCCGATGCCGACTGGGACAAGCAGAGAAGGTCAGCGAATTAACAAAGCTACAAGGGGTCTGTGTACAGCCCGGCAACTAAGTGGAGAAGGAGCTAAGCGGAAAAGTTTTAAAAGTGAGTTCTCCCCCCCCAACGGAAAGCGGCGTTGGGTAGGAATCCCAGACGTAAACAAACTGAACTGTGTTATATAAACGGAGGGGGGAGGAGAGAAGAGAATCATTAAAGTGTGCAAGAGACTTAGCTGCGTTTGCGAAGAAAACTGGGCGCTTTTCGAAGAAGGGTGAAAGAGGTCCTTCTAGTGTAAACAAAGTTGAAAATGGCGGGCACGTGAGGAAAACCAGGCAGATTAGCAGGGCGGGGGGGTCAAAGTCCGAGGCTGGAAGAGAAGGCGACCTGTTCTCCATGCTATCGGAACTGCTCAAGCCGATCAATGAGAGGCTCGATGGTATTAACCAACAGATGACCGCTTCAAATCAGAGCCTGGCAAAGCAGCAACAGCAGATTGCCGAGCTAATAAAAAAATTGATACAGAAAGAGGAAAAACTCAAAGAGACTGTAAACGATACCAAGAAAGTTAAAAAGAAGATTGGTCTGTTGGAACAGAGGCAAGACTTTCAGGAAGGAAGATTGCTGAACTTGCAAATGGAGAAAGCAAACAAGACACTCAGGTTTCAGGGGATAGCTGAGTCGCAAGGAGAAAACTTGAAAAAGATGATGTCAGAGCTCATCGCATCGGCGGTGGGGGTCTCATCGGCAGAAGCGGAGGCGGAGATTGAGGTGATTTATCGATCATACTCAAAATATATTAAGCGGAATAACCTGCCAGGTGAAATTGTTGTCAAGTTTCTCAGAAGACAGATGAGGGATGACATCCTTAAAGCAACAGCGGCTAGTCCCCTGCAGCTGGGAACTAGGGAGAAAATTGACTCGGTTTTTAAAGCGGAAGAATGGTTGAAGCGGCACTTTGGATCGAAGGAAGAGGAACAGCAGGAAGGAGACGGCACAGCAGGCATTGTAGAAGACACGGACGAAGACCAAGGTGCAGTGGGAGGCGGTGCAGCCAGAGAGACATATGTCTTGCGGCATAGAGGACCAAAGTAACTCTTTATAAACTAAAGATTCGCAAATGAGGAAGATGATGAAAGAGACTCGGTGCACAGAAGAGAAGCTGGATGGAATACTAACACGGACTGACTAATTCTTGAATTCATTGATTTAAATGAAAAGTTATAAGTTTTAATACTAACTGAATACTAACTGTTAAGGACCTTCCCTCTTGGGTTTTTAGTCATAGTGTGGGTTTAATTTGCTGTCCTTTTATCCTGGGGTAACTTTTCCCTTCCCTTTTTCTTTTCTGTTAGTCTGTAGGTGTAACAAAAAATTAATAAAGCTACCCTGTCTTCAGGGGATTAAAAAAAAAACAGCAGCAAACAAGCCACATATAGGTGTTTGCTGGGGGGTGGGTCCAAAGGCCTTTTATGCCCTGCTCCCACCATTCCAACTTCAGTCTTTGCTCTCTGCTCGGCCCACCTCCCCCCCCCCGTTTATAGTACAGACTTCTTGTCAGTTGCCCATTTGGGTGCCAGGGAGGGATTTTTTGCCCTTTCCTGAATTGGCTCTATGGAAGGAGAGTTTTTGCCTACCTTGTACTGGGGCAGTGGATTGGGAAATTGGCTTGGGTGTGGCCGTGCTTAAATAGGTTGGTCACTTTAGCATTTGGCGGGGTTTTATTCAGATACTGGTTGTGGTATAGTGAGCACTGGATAACACATTTTTAGGTGTTAGGGGTCTTGTGAGTACAGTCCAGGGGCCTTGCAGCCTGGGTGGGGAAAGCAGACTGCCTACGGGACCTCCCAGGATAGATCCTCCCTTTGAGCCTTGTGGTCAGTGTTCCTGGGAGGTTATCCGATAGCTGCACTGGCTGGGCAAAAGCCATAGCCTGTTGGCTCCCACCCAGGCCTGGGGGCTCACCCTGTTTCAGATGGCAAGGGATGGGTTTTTGGACCCATGGCCTTGACCATTCCGCATTGCATTTAGCCCTTGCTGTGGTTTCATTGGTTTTTAATAGTTAATAAAGTGGCCCATTTAGTTAACCCAACATCAGTGTCTGTCTATTCATTCTGTCTAGGGGGGTAATTAAGCAAAATATGACCCACAGAGTCAATTCTACTGCTGCTGCAATTACAGAGTCGATCTGAGTATGAAATCCCATTTAATCTTTCTGACATCACAGTTCATGAGGGAGGCACACATCAAAATGGCTCCTAGAAATGTCCTTTACTATCTCCCCGTAAACATTCATTAACTCAATTGCCAAGATGGCTTTTTTTTGAAAAATGTCTATTCAGGAGTCTTGAATAGCTGATTTCTGTAACTGTCCTCAACTGTCTGAAGTCTCTTCTAATTGTGTTTAGATCCACAGCTGAGCAATTAGAGGGAGGCTGGTGCAAACAGGCAGAATTAGAACTGATCTCCAGACTACAAAGAACAGTTCCCGTAGACAAAATGGCAGCTTCAGAGGGCAAGCTCTATGGTTTGCTGTAGATTCTAGGCAAACCCCCTCTTCAAATCCCCCCCCTCCACAGGCACTGCCCTCAAATCTCCTGGAATTTTCCAGGCTGCAGTTGGCCGCCCCAAGTATCAATAATGAAACAAGTGCTAGAAGCAAGCCATGCACATGGAAGCAGCACAGACCAACTGTCAGTAGCCTTGTACAGGATTAGCCGATCCAGGCCAGTCCAGGAATGGGAGGGAATCCTGTACTTTTTCAGTACATTAAACAACAAACCACGAGATGGTCTATACCCTCTCTGGTTTCAGAACAATGTGCCACCAGAACCTCTTTTCACTAGTCCCTGCCTTTCCTAAGGGAGAGATACAAAACCCTTAGTTAGCATCTGGGACAGAACACCTTAGCAACTCACTCCAGAGATGCACGCTTTTTACCTTCCAATGGTAGCGTATATGGTGAGCGTTAGGCACTAGACTCAGACTTGGAATTCAA
>NW_015167619.1:221753-221893 GCF_001447785.1 Gekko japonicus
TCCATGGTGATAATCCAGGTAGCACCAAAGGATTTTGAGTAGGAATCCCATCTCTGCACACCATGTGCTCCAAGTCACAAAGCAGGTCTTTGTTTTGCAAGGGACAGCATTTCAGGTGTCATAAAACAGACTCTGACAAG
>NW_015167619.1:222057-222164 GCF_001447785.1 Gekko japonicus
GATAGGCTAGAAGTTTGGAGGCCCTGCCTGCAGTCAGGTAACACAAGCTTCACCATGATGTATGTGACATGGCCCATGTATCCTTAAAGCAGGAGCCTTGAAGTCTG
>NW_015167619.1:225599-227430 GCF_001447785.1 Gekko japonicus
GGTGTATTGCAACCTGCATGTTTGATCAGAACTAGTGATTGGATGTGGCTGAGCTTGTGGAGCAGGGAGCTTTTCAAACTAAATCATTCGGGTGTTTGTAAGATGCTCATCTGACACTGCAGGATTTGGTAGGAATGAAAGCTGTGCTCTGCAATTGTAATTCCGCAAAAGAGCAACTAAAGGCTATAAACTAGGCTTTATTTCCACATGAAGTCTTATTGCAAAATTCATATTGTGTGACTCATTATGACTACTAGAGGTGTGCATTTGGGAATTCCTCAACAGTTGCACATATTGGGGATTCTTAGGCATTACAAAAAACCCCTCCCCCCACAAATCCATGCAGTTGTTCATGTCTGTGTTTACTGTAAGCAGCAGCAGGTGTCTTGCTTTACTTTGATTCTCTGAATTTCCCAGGCAGTGGTCCCAGGAAGGCAGCTCTCAGCCAGTGCAAGCCAGGCACAGGCCCAGCAGAGTTGCCATTCCAGGTCACTCCCTCCCACCTTTTTAGGTGTGGTGCGCTTTTTTTCCCCCTCTGCAAGGAGAATTCCTGGGGTCACCTTGTTCAGGGGTCCTTAGAACTGGAAAACCTTGATACACTTCTCTTGAAAGTGGGGAGATCTTTAATGGATAGTCAGTACTAGATCCCCTACTGGTTCGGGGTAATTTGGTTTTAAAACAATCAGTCCACACACCCCCACCCAAGCTCTCTATAGGCAATAATAGCAGAATTGCCCTTCTCCCCTCTCGTTCCCATTCTTCACAACAGACAACAAGGAAGGGGGACGGACAGAGTTTTTGGTGGAAGAGTAATTTTTTAAAAAATTGTCAATCAGTGACTGTAAGAGTAGTAAAATAATATGAATGCAAGACAGTTTAAAAAAAAAAATGCTGGTGGCCGGCACCAATTCCCACAAATAGGAATCAGTGGAGAGAAAATTGCTGTGCCAAGAGGCACCTGTAAAGCTTTGCTCCTTTGTCCATTCTACTACTTAGGGGGTCTTTAGGCAGAGGGAGGGCTATGTTCTGTGCAAACCCATTAGCTGTCCCAGACCCTCAAATTGTTTCCCCATTGAAAACAATGGTCTCAAACTCTGGAACCTGAAAAACCAAATTGATTTGAATCCCAAACTGGTAATGTCCTATCTGAAAATCAGCAATCATGGTAACTCCCCCCACATCCTGGACCTGAAATTATAATGATTTTTTTTCACAGCACACTCCTAATTAATGCCACAAATTAGTCAGCTTCTGAGGAAAACATTTCAAGACCTTATTAGGTCTTGTTATAAGATTGAGGAATACAGTACCTTTTACCTTTATTTTTTTCAGATTTTTTTTTTTGTAATAGTACTCACTAGTAGTGAGCATGGGCACCTTTTCAGGGCTCTCCCAAGTCCTGAAACTAGTGTTCCAGCCCATCCCAGTCAGTCAAAGGAAGAGAGAGTGGACCTTCAGGATCAGCCTAGTATCGATCTACTCTACCCTTTAGGTTTCCATACAGCCAGCACATTTTAAGTGGAATCAGAGACAACTGAGGAGATACTGACTACAAGCTGGTTTCAAATCGCTGTTAGGTCTGTGTAGGGATGCAACAAATTTCACCACAAACACATATAATTACCCAACTTACCATATTCTAAGGTGGTGATCATATGTGAGCTGATCACTTGGTCTGTCTGGCTCATGTTGCATTACTATGAATGCCTGTAAATCAGTTTGTGGTGGGCTACCCAAAACTGTGCATGCCAATACAAACTAATGGGCAAACATTAATTTCACTAAGGGCTACTTAGATAAACACCAAAGGGTAGAATTTTATTGAAACACA
>NW_015167620.1:0-32278 GCF_001447785.1 Gekko japonicus
TCCTGGAGAAGTTGGCATAACAGGTGGTATACCGCAGGACTGGGCTAGCAGAAAAGGGGATTGTTGGAGATGTACTGAAGGAGCCACTCTTGAGTGTCCTTCTAAACTTTCTTGCCTTGTGGAAGGAAACTCAAAAGCCATTTAAATGTCTTCTGAAGGCAATTAAATGCCCTCTGAGCTGTTTCTTCCTAGGAACTGATGCACTCGCTTCCCAGTCCCTTGAAAGGAAGGGCTAGAAATAGGCTCAGAGCCTCCCCCTTTAAAGACAGGCATTCAAATTAATTTAACTGTGATTTAACTGTCCCCTTAAAAATGTAAATGCCCCCTCCAACAGCAACAAAATCCTGCTGGCTACGGGCCTGGATGGGATGCTGTACTTTGGACACCTCTAAAGTCTATGAGAACTTGTCAGATGCAGATCTGTGCAGAGTTCATTACAGTAATTCCAGTCTGGACTTTGTCAGTACATGAATAATTGTAGCTAGACCTTTCCAGGAAAGGTTGTGATTTAATATATCAGCTTAAGATGGTAAAAGACACTTCTGGCACAGATGCTACTGATTTTAGAGGAGCAAGGCTAAGTCTGGAAGGACTCTCAAACTACATGTTTTGGTTTTAAAAGGGAGTTAGACCCTATAATTTCCAGAATAATGTCTACCTTTATTTGTTATTATTCTCAAAAACTGTAAAACATGGTTGAGACGGAACTTCTTACTACTGATTGTTCCTAAGTTCCTAGGAGGAGTTCTTCTGTATGCTTAATAGCTCTGTCTTCGTTAGCCGTTTCAATTAATCTGTCCATAATAGACATCAGGCTAACAGGCCTACAACTTCAACAACTACAACTAAATATCCTCTGGATCATTTGTTAGAAATCACTGGTATGTCTGCTGTTTTCCAGTCATTTGGAAGGGTGATGGATTCTAGTGATAATGTATATTTTGGTTTGGAAATCAACTGTTGTGCTGTTGAGTTCTTTAAAAAACCTTTGGTTGTATGCCATAAGGTCCTGGCAATTTGTTAGTCTTTAATTTGTCAATTAGATGCCCTAGACTCCTGCCATTGGCTGGTCTGCCAGGCGGCAGGTTTCCTACTTAAGAAAGGCAGTGGCAGGCAGTCCCTGAGAAACATTTCCTGGGTCATTGGAAAAGGTTTAATAAAGTGACGAAAAACAGGATTTGTGACTTCATTTTACCATACTACATCAGGAGCTTCCATGGCAAATAAAACCCCCCAAAGATCCAACAGCCCAGCTTGTCTCACCCTGTATCACCTGGCCATAGAGGAGGAAAGCAAGGAACTGGAAAAGAACTGAGTAGTGGAAACTACAGCAGAAGAAAAGGAGATTAGTCTGCCACATACTTCTGATAACTGGAAGTACTGTATTGCAGACGTTGGAAGGCTACACAGTGAAAAGGAGGAAATCCAAATGAGAGTAAATGAACTAAGGTGTAGAACAAGAAAATAGGATATATTTAAAGGAAAGAGGAAGAACTGCAGAATGATATTTAAAAAAACCCCAGATAGTGGGAACAAAAGAAGAAATCCATACAATTTATCAGGGAAAGAATGCCTTAGAGGCTGCCCTGAAGGAGGTCCCTAAAGAAGGTACTGGAGAGCCGAAGTTGATAGAGAATGTTGAAGGGCATTAGTTCATCAACCATGAGAGGGAGAGCATGAATAACAGACACCCCCCCCCCCCAGCCAGCAGCCCAGTTTTTTGGTACACTTCCTGCAAACTGACTTCAGAATATGTGGTCCACATTTCCACAGTGAAAACTGATTGTAAGAATTCATGTTACTGCTGTTGGGATGAACCTTCAATTGGTGTACAGACTAATTCACAGAAGTTGTTGACTGAGAGAGGTAGACCAAGGTGTCCTCTTTATTAGTGTCACTGCACCCCAAGTTCTTGCTGATGTCTCCTAACAGTTTCACATAGAACTCCACAGTGCAAGGCTGCAAGGAGGAGGAAGAATCTCTGAGTACCACCTTTCAGCTCCTGTCCTCAAGGGGGAAAAAAGAAGAGACGCTGCTCTGAATGCTGCTGAGAGATCCTCTTCTGTACTTCTTCCAGCTCTGCAATGTCCTTTTCAGGATACAGTGACCAGAATTGCACACAATATTCCAAATGAGGCTGCATGATAGATCTACACAGGGGCATTGTAATATTGGCTGTCTTATTTTCAATCACTTTCCTTGCAGTCCCTAGCGCAGAATTCTCAGCGTAGTGTATTTTGAAGAGGCCAGCATGGTAATAACTTGCTATATTGAAAGTGTCATACTGCTCTTTAAAAAACCCCAAGACCTAAAGAAAATATGTCCTTCAGCCAAAGTGATGAAAGTACTTCACAATGTTGCTTTGAAATTTAATGATTAAAAAAAGACTGTTAATGAAGCGGCTGATGTTGGATGTATAATTTTTTGCCGTTGGCAGAATCTCCCTCTCAAACTGTTTCTGCTCCCTCCCCTTTTCCAATTAAAACTTTTCTATATTATCTAGAGAGCTGCTAGGTGAAAATAGATTATTTTATCACAGTTCCAGGAATAGCATACTTTTTACTGTTCCCATATTCCTTGTTTATACCACAGCCACTGTTTAGTATTACTTTGTTTTTTTCTGCGTGGCAGTTTTTGTAATATTCTAGTCTCTCTTGGGTAGAATAATTTTCTGGCATTGGAATGTTTGATTACTGTAATTGTAAACTTGTCTGTACCAGGTGAGAGCTTTGCACCTGTAGCTTAACTTTTGGCCACCAACATCCAGATAAAATAAATGTTACGCTGCTTCAAAAAGGTGGTCAGTTTTGTTGAGCCTTCAGGGAGCAAAATCTCTCCGCCTTAGTGACATCTACTCTGAGATGCTTTTGTCCCAACTTGCTGTTTGGACAGGACAATTTCAGGACAGTTTTGCTCCCTTGACTTAGAGGTGTTTCAACCTTCATGGGTCATTGAAGTGGCGTTTGGAAACTGTGTCAGTGCAAATGCTGAAGGACTGATGTCAAGTAGCTCTGGCTTTTGCCAGGACTGATAATTAGACTAACTCTTGTAGAGCCCATGAACGTAGCCTTGGGTTTATAGAAACAGAATTATAGTAGTTTAGGATTTTAAAAATATAAATATCCTACATGAGGACTCGAGGCAGCTCACAAAAATATAGCAATATAAAGTAATAAACTATCAACAGGTTTCACACAGTTGGAAAACATGTTTCTAGCAAAGGAACAATAAAATCTACTTAAGGCCCAAACCAAACGCTTTCCTGAAAAGCTCTGCCCGGTTCAGTCTCTCCTAAAACATTAATTAGGAGCTTCTGACCGCCTCAGGGAGGCCTTTCAAAAGTACAGCAGCTGCTACAGAGACAGCCTGAACCATGATGAAGCCGTTCTTACTAGTCTGTATGAAGATCTGACAAAAGTTGCTGGGTGAATCATAGCTGTTGCACGGGTTGAAATAGGGAGAGATGGCTATTCTAGTACAAATGATCATATCTGAGTCTACTGCTTGGATGAAGTTGTTGAGAAGCCTCTGCCATGTGGTGGGTTTCTGGTGTCAGCATACATTACAGGAACAATGTGAGCTTATGTGACAAAGAAAAGCTAAAGTTAGTGATGACAATTCCTGTGTCATGGGATCTGGCATAATTAATTTATTCTTGTACGGATTCTGTGTACTCGCCCACCTCCGGTCCCTAACTGTGGACAGACACCAAGACCTTAGGGACCACATCAAGCAACAAAGGAGAGACAGAGCTGTATGCCATTATGAAAAATTGTGTTGCGAATGATCTTCTATGTACTCTTCTGTGTGCGCAACAAGTGGGAGGAAAATGTGAATTTCACAGGGCTCTGCAAGAAATGAACTGGTTATATGACAGGTAGTTATCCATTATTGTCATCCTTTCAGAGTTTTTCGTAAATACCAAGGGAAGCCACTGGAGAGCAGCTCAACAAATGCATGCTATATCTCACAGTTACAGCAAATGCCTGTGCATACCCCCCCTCCCCTCAATAATAAGAGCCAGTGTGGCTTAAAAGCTCCTGTGTGCTTTATGTATGTTGTTAATCTCACAGACATTTTCAAGATCATTGGTGCTGGTTAAGATCATCTCAGGGACTAACTTCCTGTTATTTTGTTAGTCATACATAATATTCTAGTACAAAGTCAAGACATACAAACAGAAATATTGTCCTTTTATAACAAAGCACATTCAACAGGACATTATTGTCAATCTACAGATACAGCTTTCACCCACTGTAATACAGTGGTCCATAACCAATTTAGTCTCTTTGCTAAGTGGGAAGGACTGGGGAAGCCCTTTAGTCTGGTCTGTTTTGAGATTAACTTTGGTTTTTAAAGTGACACTTGCTATAAATTTTAATCCAGAGTTCTAAAGGCAGTTGACTAAGTCTTGTAACCAATGTTCTCTCTAAGCTGTGGAGTCTTGTGAGCAAAAATTCTACTTTGTGAACCACTGGTATTAAAGTGGTGAGTGAGTGATTTGGCTACTGCATAAATTAGTTTGCTCTGGAGCCATCCTTCCTGAGCTAAGACAAAAATATGTGAGCTGGAGGCTAAAAAACTGTGAGCTAACTCACATTAACTCAGCTTTGAGTGAACACTGCTTGTAACATGGGCCTTTCTAAAACTATTTTTTCCCATTCTTAGTGATGAATAAATGCCTAGCTATGGAATTTTCCTCATGCATTTCAGCATGTGACCATAAATCTAATGTCTTATGAACTATACTTGCAGAAATTATCATTAGTATGGGTTTGTAACGACTGTGTTTGTTGGGATATATGTCTGTCAGTACAGCCCTGAGCATGGTTACACTGTTTTAAGCCCACTGACTTCAGTGGATGTATAAGAGCGTAACTCTGGTCAGGATTGTCCTGTGTGTATGTGATAAATGCATTCTGTATGGGAAGCTTAAATTAACCTCTCCTATTTAACCTTTGTATTACTTTGATTAGAGTTCTCATATCAGGGACCTGTTCTGTTGTGAACTAGGGACTTTTGAAGAATGAACAGGGTATGTCTTCACTGCAGTTTCTTTCATCAAGTCCTCCTTGGAGTCTTCTGAGCTGTCTGAATCTTGTAGCTTCGATGCAGGATAGTCCTTGAAAATGTCTGTATCTTTTTTCCCCTCTTCCATTCTTTCAGCCAAAAGCAGCAAAGAGCAAAGGAGGGGGGCAGGAGAAAAAAGTCATCCATCCTTACAGCAGAAAAGCCGCTCAACTTACAAAAGAAGCACACAAACAAGAAAAAAAGGAAAAGTGAGTTCCTTTATACTTATGTTTTTCTGCAGCAGGGAAAAGGAAATACTTACCTGCTGTGTTTTTAAGAGAGTTTTCTTGACCTAGAAATGTCTGGAAATTCTGACTTTGCCAAGCTCTTTTCCTAAGTGGGTTAGATTTGCAGGTATGTTTCTTGCTGACAAGCAATTGCCGTTGAGATCCTGAACCCTCTTAGTTGCAATCTCATAGAGGTCGTCACACAAAGAGGCCTTGTTAGGAAATCTCAGATTGACGAAAGGTATTCGGTTAAACTTGTTAACTTTCTAACGGTTTACTTACTGCACAAATGTTCACCAGAATAGCAGCTTTTCCATGTGATAATCAGTGAAAGTCATCTGTTCACTCTTTCACTGTCCACATTTTTTCAGATTTGATGTAGTATTTCCGAAGTGTTACCCACAGTGTATATCATAGCTTCTTCATTAATTTATTTGTTAATATATGCACTTTGATAGTGGCCTTTTAGTGATTCTTCTTTTTTTGTGATACAGTAGTGGGCTGATATGCAAAGCTTATGACTTTCCTTTCCTTCCAGCAGCATGTAGCTACGCTATCTGGAAAGAGGTACAACAGAAATCGGTCTTTAGTTGCCCTTTGCTCACTTAATATAAATCATGGAAAGTATGCATTATGGGTTAATTCCTGTTATACTTGATCTTACTTTCATATATTTTATGAAACTTGGCCTGGTGAAGAACAGAGCCATTGCACACCAGTTCTGACTAGATTATGGAGAAATAACTAGGGATGGGCACAAACCTTGAAAATGCAGTTTGGTTCATGGTGTGCTCGGTTCATGAACCACAAAATGTCATGAACGTTTAGGTGCTAAATGAAGTGTTTTGGTTCATGACATGGTAGAACATTCCCCCAGTGTACTAGAGATACCAAACTCACAAGGGATCTCCAGCTGACTTTCCTCTACCTGTCCTCAAAGTTTGGTGAGGATTGAATTTACGGGATCTCAGTTATGGCCCCCCAAAGAAGATGCCCCCAGGAAAGTGCTTTCTAGGGAAATGACAGGTGCAGGTTCAGGAGTGTATAGAATGGACCCTGTGCCAGGCAGAGACATCAGACATGGAGGACCTCCCTCTAATGCTCCTCTACATGTTCTCCAAGTTCTGCCTCCCTGTTGCTTTGAAGTTTGGTAAACATTTTGATTGAGCGGAGACAGTCTGGAAATGTATCCGTTTATGAACTGCCACAAACTGCTTGAAAATTCGTGGAAAGTGTGTGCCAGTTGACCTGCAATGAACTTCCGTTCATGAACCACAAACGAATAAAAATTCATCATGAACTTTAGTCTGTAAGTCGGTTTGCACCCATCCATAGAAATAACTGATCCATTTGAGACTGCAAGGTAATACATTTGCAGTCCAAGTCTTGTTGGTGGCATCTGCTTTGTAGCTTTCTTAAGGGCTAGAGGGTATGATAGGCAATGAGAAAATATTCAGTTTCCTCATAAGGTAGACTAAAATCAATTTCTGTTGTATTTGTTTAACAGAATTTAGTATATAAATATGGCAACACATTTGTAGCCTTATAACCTCAAAGCTCTTGTCTCCTGTTGCCCACTTTCTTTATTCTAGCCATGCCTTTTCCCAGTTATTCTGTGCAGTTGGGCTCAGTCATCATGTTTCTTAATCCATTCCCTAGAGGCAGCTATTGCAACATGATACCCTGACCTTCAACCAGAGCCGGCTCGCTCACTAGGCAAGCTATACTCTTGCCTAGAGTGCGGGGCCATCATAGGGGTGCCGTACTGAGCCACCCCTGTCAAAAGCCCCCCGCCCCTGCCAAAAGCTCACTCTGCGTGCCCTGACCACCACTGCCTCTTTGCCCGCCCCCCGCATGACGATGGGTTGGCGAGTAAGAAGCTCTTGTGCTCCTGCTGGCCCCCGCAGCCGCAGAGCAAGGGAGTCCAGTGGGGGGGCAGAAGGGCGGCCGCAGCCTGAAGCCTCCCCGGCGCCCCAAAACAACTTTGCCGCGAGACCAGCGGCGCAAAGCGGTGGTTTCCGGCCTGGGAGGAGGAGGAGAAGCCCATGGTGGCTGCCGCTGAGAAGGGGAAGTGAGTCCCCCCCTTCTTCCTTTTGCTCGCAGCCCAAACGGGGTGGGAATGGGCGGCCCCCCCCACCTGCCCCCTGCAGACCTTGACCCGTGCCTTCAGCCAACAGGTTGTCCCCTCGGAGCCTGCTCAGCAGTCCACCGCTCTGCCTTGCCAGGCCTCTCTGCCCAACAGTGGCTGCTGCTGCTCCTGGCAGCGCTGGGGGCCTCCTGGGGAAGCCAGGTGAGTTGGGCGGGGGGGGTGACTTGGCCCACAGCCGCCACCCCCCAGCCTGCAAAGGGTTTCTGAGTGCGTGCAGAGCGCTTCCCGCTGAGCCAGGTTGATGGGGAGGCAGAGAGCAAAGGAGCCGGGGGTGTGTGGAGGGCGGGTTCGCAGGCCCCAGAGATCGCCCCCCCACTTACCCCTCCGGCTTTTGCAGCCGGGACAGGGTAAAACCTGGAACGGTCCGGTGGGGCGCTTCCTTTGCCCCTCCCAAGCCAGATTCGAAGGGGCTCTGAATGAGGCGAGCTCTCCCGTCATGGGGGGGGGGATGACTGGCGCCGGGGCTCTGGTCCGAAAGAGCCAGAGGGACAGCCTTCGCTGCCGCCTCCTCCTATCCCACCCCAGCAGGCAGAGGGCTTTTTTTTTGGGGGGGAGCCCAGAATGGGGCCGGGGAGAGGAGCCAAATCACTTGCTCACTGCTCACAAAGTAGGATTTTTGCTCACAAGATTCCACAGCTTAGAGGGAGCATTGTGCAGGAGGGACCTGCTCATGAGAGAGGAGGTGGGCAGGAGGGGGAGAGATGGCTCTTCAGTCAACCCCCCCCCCCCATGAGCATTGCTCACAAGAAGACTCCACAGCTTAGAGGGAGCATTGGTCGGGGGGGGGGGCTGTGGAACTCCCGCAGCCTGCTCCAAGACCTTCCCCCTGTGGACAGACTTCCTTTCAAGCCCAGTGATCTATGGCTTCGAGGTGACATCTGGCACAAGCATCTCTTTGTCACTGACACGACAGAGTTTGCTCGCTTGCCGGGAGGGAGGGGCTCTCCCTGTATGGACCGAGACGGGGTAGGACACAAAAAAGAGCACACAGGGCCAGCACGGGGGAGGGGGGGGTGACGCCACAAGGTAGCCTTGCCTAGTGCGCAGAAAACCCTTGGGCCGGCCTTGCCTTCAACGCTGAACGTTCTATTTTTAGGTAATTTCTGTAGCAGAATACTGTAGTTAGTATGATTTCCTTCACCCCAAATTAATAGCTAATGGTGAGCTTCGTTTATATTAAAATAATAAAACTCATTTTTAAGCAAGTATGTTATCTTTAATCTGGTGGGGAGTGGGAAAAAGAAGCAATTCCTTTTCCTTCCATATCCCATTGTGCAGTATCACTAACTAGCAGTAAGGCCCTTTGTGGGAAGAACTATGAGTTCTAGAATGAAGATCCAGGTGAGTGTCCCGGCTGTGGCTGGTGGGGCAGCAGAGGGAAGGGGAAAATAAAGGGAGGCAAGCCATGTTTATTTCCTTCTGCTTAGCTATAAGGCAGGGCTGTCTCATTTTGCTGCCCAAAGTGGGTAGTATGGGAGGACAGTCTCATGGTAACAGACATGGTTCCCTCCACCCTTACTTATGTTGATTTGGGGTTATGCAGTGGCTTCTGGGTTCCAACGGTCTGGAAAGTGGTTCCATAGCCAGTTACAGGGTTGCCAGCTCTGGGTTGGGAAATACCTGTAGATTTGAGGGGTAGGAGTTTGAGGAGGGCAGGGTTTAGGGTGGGGAGGGACCTCAGCAGGGTATAATGCCATAGAGTCCATTGCCCAAAGCAGCCATTCTCTCCAGGAGAACTGATCTTGGAGATCTCCGGGGGCTGCCTGGAGGCTGGCAATACTGAGGGCCAGACCTGTAGATTTGAGGGGTAGAGCCCGGGGGGGGCAGGGTTTGGGGTGTGGAGGGACCTCAGCAGGGTATAATGTCATAGAGTCCATTGCCCAAAGCAGCCATTTTCTCTTGGGGATGTCCAGGTGCTGCCTGGAGGCTGGCAATACTAAGGGGAGGGCTAGACCTGTAGATTTGAGGGGTAGAGTCTGGGGAGGACAGGGTTTGGGGTGTGGAGGGACTTCAGCTGGTTATAATGCTATAGAGTCCACTGCCCAAAGCAGCCATTGTAATAGCTGGGCTGGGAAACATGGTGATTTCTGGGAGATCTCCAGGCCCCACAGGGAGATTGGCAACTCCAGTGACCGTTTAAGGGAAGATTGGGATATGTATTTTACCTCAGGAGACATTCAGTGACTCCCAACAGCAACAACATACTGTTTAGAATCTTAGAGGCAAAGGCCAATCAGGCCGCATATGCAAATTACCTCTGTTTTCCGATTGGCTATTGGGGGGAGAGGAACAGCAAACTGTTTAAAATATTGGAGGTGAGACTCAGGCAATGCAGCCAGTGGATAGAGACAGCATCTGAGTGAGAGATCAGGGAGTCAACTGATTTGGGAGCGTGTGGAATGTTTAGGAGAGTGCCACCACCAAAACAGAATTATTATATATAGAGATAAATTCATTGTATATGACATATATTCCTTGGCTGTCTGAACAAATCAATTGCTCTTCATTATTTCATTTAATTTTTAAGCTATGGTTATCAGTCTTGTCCTTCCAGATACTCTTCAGCTCTTCAAGTCAAGAATGCATATCTAATTTTTTAAATGAAATATACTTTTATCACTATAGTGTCAGTAAAATTAACTAAAACTATATCAGCAATGCTTAGGTGCCTTGTAAAATGCAGACTTTAAATATGTTTGTTGGGCAGTTCACATTGTATGGACGCTGTTGTCTGTCCAGTTCAAAATCTGTACATCTTAACATAATTTTTGATGTGTAGATGTGACATGGACTTGAATGCAGTACAGAGGTGGCTTCAGAATATCCATATTCTGGTGGAATGTTTGCTGATGATTTATGCTTACTCAGATTTGGAGCCACACAGAAAAGAGTACTTTTCCTTCCAGACCATTTCTAAAGTCTGCTTCATTAGAATATTTTCTACTTCTCATTTTGAGCAGCTACTACATTATTTTCCCCCCTCTGTAGTCATGTCTTCTATTCTACTGTGGCATGAACTGGGGAGATATTCATTTAGAGCACTGTTAGCCAAATAGTTGATGCACCATAGTTTATTATCATACACATTAGCAGCATACAATTTGTGGGCAAAATTAGCCATGTTGGAACAATAAATACATATTTGAAAATATTTGAGTCCAGTAACACCTTAAAATTTTCCAGGGTGTTGGTCTTTAAAGTGCTGCTGGACTTGAATTTTGTTCTACTGCAGACTAGTATGGCTACCCACCTGAAACTATCTCCTTGAAAGTTATGTTGTACTGTATATGTCTACTGTAAACTCAGGAATTCTTATTTATTTAATTATTTACATCCTACTTTTCTTCCCAGTGAGAATCCAAATTGGTTTACAGTACAAAATTGTCTCATGCTGCAGTTTGTCTAACATAGACGTTTTCCTACTACAGAGAGTGAGTAAAACGTATTAAAAAGCACATCACTCACTTTAGCTAGTTTTAAATGTTATGTGTATTTGTTACAGATAAAGATGGAGAATGAGGTGATTAAAGAATGTATGTTAAAATGGGCCCAAAATTTTGGTTATAATATTGATCATTGGTTGCAAATATGGAAAACAAATGTTAAAATAACAAAATCGGTTGCCTTTAAAGAGAATTTATATAAAATGTTCTTTAGGTGGCATATAACAACAGAGAAACTAGCCAGAATGTATCCTGCAATGTCTGATAAATGCTGGAAATGTAAGACACGGATGGGAAGTTATTTCCATGTTTGGTGGAAGTGTAAAGACCTGATGTTGTATTGGAGAAGGGTTCATGAAATGTTACAGAAAATATGTTTGTTACTGCTACCATTTAAAGAAGAAGAAGAGAAGAAATTGGATTTATACCCCGCCCTTCACTACCCAAGGGAGTCTTAGAGTGGCTTACAAACTCCTTTCCCTCCCCCTCCCCACAACAGACACCCTGTGAAATAGGTGGGGCTGAGAGAGCTCTGACAGAAACTGCTCTTTTTCAAGAGCAGCTGTGCCAGAACTATGGCTTGCCCAAGGTCATCCAGCAGGTGCAAGTGGAGGAGTGGGGAATCAAACCCAGTTCTCCCAGATTAGAGTCCGCGCACTTAACCACTACTCCAAAACTGCTGAATATTATGCCTGTTGTAAAAGGCAAGAAAGTTAAATATCTAATTATACATATAGCTTTGGCAGCAAGAATTCTTTATGCTATGCACTAGAAGAAAGCAGAGATACCAATGGAGAATAAACTTTTGACAAAAAATTTTGAAACAGCAGAAATGGATATACTGTCAAACTTGTTTGTCATGATCTGGGTTGTGCCACCAGAGGCCTACTAGGCCCAGGGAGCCTGGCTAGCAGTAGGTGAGGCTGGGGAACAAAAGGGCTGGTGCCAGAGCAGAAGCTGTTCTTTCTTCCAGAGGGCAGTGCCAGAAGGAAGGCTGCTGCAGGAAGAAACCCTCATCCTGAGGGAAGGGTGAGTAGTCTAGTGTCACTTGGAATAGTGAGCTAGGGACAGTATATATCTAGATGCGTTAGGGCATTTGATTTCTTTTCTTTTCACCCACTTACTGTTATTATTCTGTGCCTTCTTGTTTTGACCTCCTATAAAATAAACCTTTTCTTTGTTTCACTCTGCCTGGTCCTCACGCCTGTTATTCAGCCAAAAGGGAGGTCTGAAGGTCTTGGGAGGGTGCTCTGGGCCTTCTCAAGGGAACCTAAATCCAAAGTGGTGGCAGCGTCAGGTGACACCCAACCTGAGCTGTGACACTGTTGAAAGACAGAAGTAAACAAAATGTGAGAAACAATTGGACACTGTGGGAAGAAACTTCGAAGACCAAGAGCAATGAATATATATATAATATACATTTGGAGAGACTCCAACTTGAACTATATGGAATTTGACTCTTGTCAAGAAACATAACAGAAGATTTTAACGATTTGACTCAGTGATATTAGCTTTAGTAATTCTATAAAGAAATAGAACTGGAAACAAAGAACTAAGACCAAAAACATGTAACAACTGTTATACAAATTTGATGGAATTCTCCTATATGTCTTATCCCATACCCTGTACAATTCCTACCCTTATATTTTCCTGTCCTATAATATGTTAAAAATCAATAAAATTTAAAATAAAAAAGCAAATCACTCACTCCAAGTTATAAAATATTTAGAACATAAGAACATAAGAGACACCAATGTTGGATCAGGCCAAAGGCCCATCCAGTCCAACACTCTGTGTCACACAGTGGCCAGAAATACCAGTGCCATCAGGAGGTCCAGCAGTGGGGCCAGGACATTAGAAGCCCTCCCACTGTTGACCCCCCCCAAGCACCAAGAAGACAGAGCATCACTTGCCCCAGAGCCCCTAGCTATACCTTGTGGCTAATAGCCACTGATGGACCTCTGCTCCATATGCTTATCTAATTCCCTTTTGAAGCCATCCATGCTTGTAGCACCCACCACTTCCTGTGGCAGTGAATTCCAAGTGTTAATCACTCTTTGGGTGAAGAAGGACGTCCTCTTTTTCCAAAGCTATAATATCCTTTTTAAGGTGTGGTGCCCAGAACTGCACACAGTATTCCAAATGAGGTCTCACCATTGATTTATATAGGGGCATTATTATATTGGCTGATCTGTTTTCAATACCCTTCCTAATAATCCCCAGCATAGCATTGGCCTTCTTTATTGCAGTCACACACTGTCTCGACATTTTCAGTGAGTTATCCACTACAACTCCAAGATCTCTCTCTTGCTCAGTCTCTGCCAGTTCAGACCCCATCAATGTGTATTTATATTTAGGATTTTTGGCTCCAATGTGCATCACCTTGCACTTGGCCACATTGAACCCCATTTGCCATGTTGACGCCCACTCGCCCATCCTTGACAGATCCCCTTGGAGTGCCTCACAATCCTCACTGGTTTTCACCACCCTGAACAACTTTGTATCATCCGCAAATTTAGCCACTTCACTGCTTACTCCCATCTCCAAATCATTAATGAACAAGTTAAAAAGCAGTGGACCAAGTACTGATCCCTGCGGTACCCCACTGCTTACCACCCTCCACTGAGAAAATTGCCCACCTACACTCACTCTCTGTTTTCTATGAACTAGCCAGTTTTTGATCCATAAAAGGACTTGTCCTTCTATCCCATGATTTTTGAGCTTACTTAGGAGCCTTTGATGAGGAACTTTATCAAAAGCTTTCTGGAAGTCAAGGTAAATAATATCTATTGGATCCCCCTTGTCCACATGTTTGTTCACCCCCTCAAAGAACACTAACAGGTTAGTGAGACAAGATCTTCCCTTACAGAAACCGTGCTGAGTCTGCCTCAATAGGTTTTGTTCATCTATGTGCCTACTAATTCTTTCCTTAATAATGGTTTCCACCAATTTACCCGGTATCGACGTCAGACTGACTGGCCTGTAATTTCCCGGATCTCCTCTGGAACCCTTTTTAAAGATGGGAGTGACATTAGCTACCTTCCAATCCTCAGGAATGGAGGCAGATTTTAAGGAAAGATTACATATCTTTGTCAGGAGATCTACAAGTTCACATTTGAGTTCTTTCAGAACTCTCGGATGTATGCCATCTGGGCCTGGTGATTTTTCAGTTTTTAAGTTGTCTATCAGTTTTAGGACCTCCTCTCTCGTCACCTCAATCTGACTCAGGTCTTTCAACACCCCTCCTGAAATCAGTGGTTCTGGAGTGGGCAAGCACTTCTCATCTTCCACAGTGAAGACGGAGGCAAAAAATGCATTTAGCTTCTCAGCCATTTCCCTATCATCCTTCAATACTCCTTTTACCCCTTGGTCGTCCAAGGGCCCCACTGCCTCCCTGGCTGGTTTCCTGTTTCTAATGTATTTGAAGAAAGTTTTATTGTTGGTTTTTACGTTTTTTGCTATATGCTCCTCATATTCCCTTTTTGCCTGCCTGACCTCAGACTTGCATTTTATTTGCCATAGCCTGTGTTCCGTTTTATCAGCCTCACTGTGACTAGCTTTCCACTGCTTAAAGGAATTCTTTTTACTTTTTACAGCCTCCATTACTCTGTTTGTTAACCATGCAGGCTTTTTCCTATACCTGTTTGTGCCTTTCCTAACCTGCGGAATATATATTTTTTGAGCTTCTAGGATCGTAGTTTTAAATAGATCCCAAGCTTCCCCAATTGTTTTGACCCTTTCTACTTTTCCTTTCAGTTTCCTCCCCACGTGTCCCCTCATATCAGAGAAATTACCCCTTTTAAAGTTAAAAATGGTTGTGTGAGTCTTTTTGGCCAATTCTCTATTTGTACAAATGATGAACTCAACAACATTATGATCACTGTTTCCAAGCGGTGCAATCACTTTTACATCTCTCACCAGGTCTTGAGTGTTACTTAGGACCAAATCAAGGATCGCCTCTCCCCTGGTAGGTTCCGTGACCATCTGCTCCATAGCACAGTCATTTAGAGTGTCTAGAAACTCAATCTCTTTTTCCCGGCTAGAACACATATTGACCCAATCAATGTGTGGGTAGTTAAAATCACCTATTATTACACAGTGTTTTTGTCTAGTTGCTATCTTTAAGGCATTCATCATTTTATAATCCTCCTCTATCTTTTGATCTGGTGGGCGATAACAAACTCCCAGTGTTAAGTTTCCTTTTGGCCCCCCTATTTCAACCCATAGAACTTCCAGAAGCGAATCCAATTCACTTAGCCTCTCAATCTTTCTAGACTTTATACCCTCTCTGACATACAGAGCTACCCCACCTCCAACCCTTCCCCCCCTATCCTTCCGATATAATATATAACCGGGAATCACTGTGTCCCACTGATTTTCCTCATCCCACCAAGTTTCAGAAATACCCACAATGTCTATTTTTCCCTCCGACACCAAGCACTCCAACTCCCCGATTTTACCTCGGACACTTCTAGCATTTGTATAGAAACAGCTGTAATTTCCCTTACAAGTTAAGCCTGCATCCTTCCTCTTGCTATCTCGAGTCGTTGTCCGGCAGTCCATGTCACCAGCCATGGCCTCTGTGGACAATTTCAATCCACCTCCCTGTAGAAAAGCAACCGGTACCCCCTCACCTCTCTCAGATGAGCCAACCCGAACCAGAGACTTTTCATCTCCTGTCGGCTTTCCCCCAATATTCAGTTTAAAAGCTGCTCTGCCACCTTTTTGATTTTAAGTGCCAGCAGCCTGGTTCCTTCTCGGGACAAGTGGAGACCGTCTCGCCTGTACAGCTCCCTCTTGTTCCAAAAAGTATCCCAGTGCCTAACAAACCTGAACCCTTCCCCCCTACACCATCGTCTCATCCACGCATTGAGACTCCTGATCTCTGCCTGTCTCTCCGGCCCTGCGCGTGGAACAGGTAACACTTCTGAAAAGGCTACCTTGGAGGTCCTGGACCTAAGTTTCCTGCCCAGCAGCCTAAATTTCTCCTCCAGGACCTCACGACTGCATTTCCCCACATCGTTGGTGCCGACATGCACCACGACCACTGGCTCCTCCCCAGCACTATCTACCAGCCTATCTAAAACATGCGTAATGTCCGCTACCTTCGCACCAGGCAGGCAAGTCACCATACGGTCAGTACGCAGGTTCGTCACCCAGCTGTCTACCTGTCTAAGGATTGAATCACCAACTACCAAGAGCCCACCTCACCAGCTGGGGAAGAGGTCCCTTCTGAGGGCACGTTCCCCTTATCCTCAGCATGGTGCCCTGTTTCCCCTAGACCCTCATGCTCCCTGACAGCAGCGGGGCTGCCAGATCCAGAGTGGGACGTATCTAACAAGACCCTGAGAGTCTTTTCAGTGCGCCTAACTGACTGTCTTTGCTTCTCCAGGTCAGCCACCTTGGCCTCAAGGGAGCCAACACGTTCCCTGAGAACCAGGAGCTCCTTGCACCGAGCACACACCCAAGACTTCTGTCCAGTGTCCATGAGTCTCTTTTCAGCGCTTCCCAGTTTTTCCATTCGAAAAATGGTGAAAGGTTTTGGGAAAATAGTCTTTTTTTCTGTTTTCACAATTGATCACAGATGTCTGCATGGACTCACCCTCTGAGCATTTGCTCCTAGTGAAATAGGTCCTTCTCAAGAATGACAACTTGATAATGTAATGGAGTTCTGCAGAGGCAGATGCCGACACAAAAGTGTTTATCCTCTACAAGTGGTCAGGCCCCCAGAAGATCTGTTAGAGCAACTGTGTGTATCAGAGAGGTGGAGTATTGTTTGGGGAGGGAGGGCAGGAGACAAAATAGACGAGGAGCCTATCTGTGACTTTTGAAAGCTCTCTTCATATAGAAGTATTTGATCTTGAGTAATGTATAGACCATTAATTTTTTGCACATACTTTGGCAGGATGGAACACTACTGTAATTTTTAATTTAGCAGTATTTCCAACTCAACTCCTAGCTGTGTTTATATCCTAGAAATATCCTCCCTCTCACTGACCTTTGCAGCCTTCCAAATCAGGCAGTTGTTTCAAAGCATACATCTTATTATTCAGAGTCATGATTGGTTCCATTGCCTGTCATGTGGGAAAATATTTATGGCATTTACAAAGGTTTTTATGCATGTGTTTCTGTTGTAAACATGTCTCCTCCTTGTGTGGAAAAGCAATTTAAGGAAAGCTAAAGAACAGAAGACCTTGAACTGATAGAAAAGGACCTTTGGGGATCTATTACTATATGCAAAGGCACACTGTGAAATTAATTTGTTGCCAGGGGACAGCAGCATATGTATAAGAGCCAAACTGTTTGTTGGTTGACTAACTTCTAGTGGAATTTATTTATTATAAATAAATAAATAAATAAATAAATAAATAAATAAAATGAGTAATGAGCATATATTATCACTGTTGGCCACTAGTTTCTGCTTTTGTGTGTTGAAGGTGTGGGGAAGAGGCCAAATAGCATTTAATTGTGGATTATAAATAAATTCCTTAGCTGATATTCCTAGGACATCTGTTCATCCAGTGATGGCACTGATTTGGTAAAAGATGTTCAGAATGGAAATATAATTCTCTGTTGTAAACCGCCCTGAACCCTGCTCACAGAGGATAGTGGCCTAGAAATTTAATTTAATAAATCAATCAGCAAATAATTGCATTTTGGGAACTGATTAATTAAAAAAAATCCTCTTACACCTTGTCATTATTTTTTCTAATTGGTCAGAGAGGCTACTTCCTCACTCAAAGCAGGATTTTTCTGGTTGAATGTTAGAACATATGCATCTTGATAAACCATGGAATAACTATTTGGCTTTAGGTGTTCATTTCATGTTTTCAAGGCACCTTTAATCTTGGAGTACTTTCCATGTATTATTGGAGTATTGTATTGGAGTACTTCCCATGTATTAAGAAACAAGTGCTTTTATACATAACAAAATTTTAGCTGTCATATATTCAGGTTTACGGGGGGGTAAAGTGCATGGTACTAGTGGGACTTAAAGTCTTGTGCCTTTGAAATATACCTTATATTGAACTTGTGTATTAGTAACCATTTTTCTCACTTTATCTTCTATAATCCTTTGCTAATAGGAACTGAGTTTTTAATTTCCTGAGATTATTTGCTCACTTCTAGAATTAGCCTGGTTCCGAACCAATATTTCTAGGCCATCTGTCGATCCAGTGATATCATTGATTGAGTAAAAGACTGGCTGACAGTTCTTTTTGCCATTTTGGATTTGCTCTGCTCTTCCAGCCGTCTTCAGATTTTGATATTTATTTTAAGAAGTATTTAAAAACTGTGTTAACTGGATTTGTGCATTCAGAAAAATCCCCTGCCCTCAGTTTGTTCAAAATAAGCACTCAGTCTGAATTTTACTCAAGTTCAATTCTTAGAACCATTTTTGAATGCAAGTATAGTACAGGTTAAGCTGGTATGAAAGGTGAGGAGAATCTGAGAACTGCAATCTTATTGAGGCTGCATTTAATGTAACATTTTAGTGCTCTCCACAGCAGTACTTTGCAGCTATACTGTGCTTTGTCTGTGCTGTCATAAACATTCAAGGTGAATAATAGCAACTTTTAGCAGAGGATGAATGAATGGAAACAATTTGCTTCCCACACAATAAGTATTTAAAATAATTATTTCATTTTGAAGGTAAAACTGTAAATGTTTGAAGTGTGTCACACTTCCAAAACGGATTATATTTTCTAGTGTTGTCTGTTCCCAGTGTTGTCTCTCTTTCTGACATTTCCTGGCCCAAGGTTGACATGCAGCCACACCTTTTGGGTTCCAGTTTGCTGTAGCGTAACCAGTTCCTAGAAAGAAGTTTGTGAAGAAGAGTTCTGTGAAGAAGAAATTCAGTGCAATGACCCAGCCTTGCAGACTGGGAAGGACTAGTTCACAGGATGAGATGATCTTTAGAATTCAGTTAAAAATGTAAAACATTTTGTGTTCATGTAGTTTGTTTTTTTCATTGGGTGTGTTCAGACGGGGCATTTCAGCCGGCATAAACTGCACCAGTTCCAACCGGTGCAGTTTATGCCGGCTGAAACGCGATGACACTTACCTCCTGTCTGCAGAGCCCATCGCTGTATGCCCGTTCACACACAGCGGGTGTCGGTGCTTTTTTTTAAAAACTCAGTTTGCGCATGTGCATAGGCAGCCATCCACAGAATGGTGATCTTCACGCATGCGCAAAACACCCCGTCCCAAAAAGCATGCCCTGAAGAGAGGACTTACCTTTAAAGTTTAAAGACCCAACTGGCCTCCCTGCGATCCCGGACTCCTCTAAAACCTTAAACTAAGGACCTTTTCCTTTTTTTTTTTAAACAAACGCCAGGGCGAAGTTTTGCCCAAGCGCATATGGCCGACCTAACAAAAAAAATGGTGGGTGAAAAGCGGAAGCCTCGAGCTTCCGAATGGAAGTGGCTCTACAATGGTGGAGAGCGATCAGACGGGGGGTAAAGCAGTTACAACCATTGCACTCAGGATACCACTACTTGGGGACCTAGTGGCAGAATACAACGGTTTAAAGCTCTTTGCAACGGTTAGGACGGAAGGCAGATGTTCTACATGTGAACGCCGGTAAGTACACCAATTCCAACCGGCACCTATACTGTTGTAAATGCCCCAACACTGTCATCACTGGTGCGGGCTCCATCGGAGGGAGGGGGACATGCCTAGGGACAACAGGGGGGGGGGTATGGTTAGGCAACCATATCATGGAGAACACCATCTTGATTGTAAGAATTTGGATATGGTGTTTTAAGTGTTTTAAGAACTTTTGTTAATTATTTAATTGCTTATTTTGTAATTTTAGTCAGAATTTTACTGTTTTATTGTTATTATTGGCGTTATGCCCCTGTTAGCCACCCTGAGCCTGCGGGGAGGGTGGGATAGAAATCCAAATAAATAAATAAATAAATACAACCGGTACACTCAGGATACCACCACTTGGGGACCTAGTAGCAGAATACACCGGTTTAAAGCTCTTTACAACGGTTAGGGATGGAAGGCAGATGTTCTACGTGTGAACGCCGGTAAGTACACCGATTCCAACCGGCACCTATACCGTTGTAAATGCCCCATCTGAACGCACCCATTGTCTTGCTGACAACATCTAAGGCTGCTGGATTCTGAGGTTTACTTGCATGATTGATTTCACCTGATCCAATGTACATGTTTACCTTTTCAAATAAGGAACATTTAACGTGTCTTAATTTATGAGATCTCTACAACAAAATGTCCTCTGAATGTGTCTTTGACTTTTGAGGAGTTGTCTCTCAGTTTGCTTCAAGATCCAGGGGGTCAGCCGGGTTGGTCTGAATCAGTAGAACAAATTCAGAGTCCAGGGGCACTTTTAAGACCAACAAAGGTTTAATCAAGGTATGAGCTTTCCACACGAATTGTGCTTCCCACAATTAGAAAAGACACCTTTAGACACTTATCTGCTATTCTGACATGTTTATTGCTTTACAACTATTGACCTTATAACCTTAGCTTGTTATCTAGCTCTCACTTTGCATATCTTAAACATCATCATGTTACATGTTAATTTGCTGTTAAGTCCTTGTCTATAAGTTTGAACCTTACCTACCATTCCAGTGTATTTGAAAACGTGTGCCTTGCACATGAAAGCTCATACCTTGAATAAACTTCAATTTGCTTCTGTTGGTGGTGGCAGTTATGTGAGCAACCCTGATACAGTGGCTTATATCCACCGTTTGAAGCGCTTCCTACTGATTTTTGTTTATTTTAATTCTGTATCATGTGCTTAATGCTGAGGTCTAAATTCTGCTGATTCTGAAGTAAATCTAAAATAACTACTTATTGGTTGACAGTGATAACCTGTTGTAATGAAATGCCAATTTCTGAAGTGCCTCTTTCTATAGATGAAATCTGCAACAACAACTTGGTTTGATTTTGGAAATTGCCAAAGTAGATGAAGTCTTTAGATGAACAATGAAGTGGGAAATTCTTCATTGCTATCAGTTTGCTCCTTATATATTTCCCCCCCGTTCTGTTGGTTAAAAAAAATATTTCAAGAATACTTAAACTGCAGTTATCTTTTTACAGGCTGAAAAATGAAAAGGCCTTCCGTCTCAGTGTTGTAGGTAAGTGTAAACATAAATCTTTAAACATCCCAAGTTCTGCTGAAGTAAATTTCATTGCATTATCTTAAGCTACTAAGGAAACAGACTGCCTTTCTAATGCAACAGGCTTTATAACATTTTAACAATATTCTCAACCAATGAATTCAGTGCTAATGGTGTCACTTTGATGTCTCTCTTTTTTGAAATGCTCACAGATTTCTGTATTCGTGCTTCCTTTAGGGAAAATACATTTTAACATTCTTTTAAAGTTGCGCTTACAGAGGAAATTTGGTTGCACGCAGATAGCTAATAGTATTATCTTTTAAGCTTTTAAAGCACTGTGCATTGGAAGGAATTTATGGATGTGTACAGGAGGGACATAATACCAAGCTTGTCTTGGTGTGACATAGAGAGAAACCTCAGGGTCGCTTGTACAATCTTCTTTGGTCCCTGCCACACGGCAGGGAAAAGGACGCTCGAACTGCGGCTAATGTGAGCCGCAGCAAAGTTGAGACGGCGCGGTGGGATCTCACGGATCCCCCGAGCCGCGGTGCCGTCGCTCCCCGGCACGATCAGATGCCGGGGAGAAAGCGACGGTGGGGAGGGGAGCCTGGCGAACTGCGCATGCTCACACATGCGCAGTTCGGCCAGGAGCCGAGGATGCGCCGGCGCAAGGATGCGCCGGCGACCCCACGGTCAGCGTTGCTGCGGCCCTTCGAAAAGAACCACCTCGGTAGGTGGTTCTTTTTTGGTGCGGAGCAGTGCTGGAAGGGCCGGATTAGGGACGGAGACGGTATGCTTCCCAGATGTTGCGGTGGGATCGCGCCCGTTTGCTCCGCCCCCGTTCCATCCTGCTCCCGGCCCAAAAGGCCTCGTATGGACAGGACCTTTGTTACTTTTCTCATGTACCACAGAAAATTAGTTACTTTGTGGTTTTTGACAAGATATTGTTTGCTGTTACATCTGAACTGGCAAACTGTACTTTGCAGTTTCCTTGCTAGCCAGGCTTGCACATCACGATTTTTTTTCTGGTTTGCACTCCTGGTTTGTGGGGCAAGCATACTTATGCCGTCCATTCCTAAGCATCTCATTGTATTGTGGGACTACTCATTGTCTGAATGCTAGCACATGTATTGGCATTGGAGAGCCAGGTCTTTAAACTCTGAACAAATGAATTGTTTGGTTTATACTTTATTCTGGTAGAGAGGCAAGCTAGGTCTTGTTAGCACAGGCAGCCTGCCAGCCACTTTTCCTAGGTTATGGCTTGTAACATTCTTCATGCAACTGATCAAGCACAGTAACTTTTGACAGTGCAGACAATGGATACAAGCTTGGTGCAAATGTAGTGTCAAGCAATGATTTGCATTAACCGTGGCTTGATAAGTAGCCAGCCATGATCTGTATTACTTACTTGCTCAACCACCTTCCACTACATTTCCTGGATGTAGTAACTGTTTGGCTTTGCCTGACTGCTGTCATGGGCTAGATCATTGCTGCTGGTTGGATGCAACACTAGGCAGAAGCCAAAGAGGACACAGCTCCTTCCAAGATCTTTGGGCTGCTCTCAGTAGAATCTGACATACTGCAGCTTTGGTTGAATTTATTTTGCAACATTTCCCTTCCTCTTCCACACATAGAACCCTGTCCTTTTACAAATGCTTTTAGAGTTATTTTAAAAAGACCATTGAAATGTATGTACTGTAGTGGATCACAGACTGAATCTCCAGAAAGTGAGTTTGTTTAACTGAAAAATAGGGTGTGGGTAGGGACGAGGCAGTAGCTGGAATTAAGGTGGATGAACGTTGTACTTTGGTGAATGCCAGGAGGAATAAGTATGCCCCTTCTGTCAAGTCAAAGATTTGATGAGTGCTCCCCCCCCCACCTTCCTCTGTAAGCCAGTCTGCACTAAAACTGCACTAATGTTTGGCTTTGGGGCTTAAAGAGGGGAGGCTGGGCATGTCTGTAAAGTGTAGAACTTTTTTCCTTTTGGCGCTCTGTGAGGCTTGCAAGGGGGGGGGCTCCTGGATCTGCCTGGAGCTTACAGAGGAAGGTGGGGGGCATGCAGGGGGTGGGGGCTCCCTGGAGCCGGCTAAAAGACCCCCCGGAGGGGCAGTCTGCACTAAGCAGGGACACAAATCTAAGACAATGGCTTCATACAATGTTAGCACAAGCATTGTACAGTTTTCACACATTCACAGCAAAAAGCCCGCCGGTTCAAAGCATTCCCCAGTCACAAACACAATCACAAAAGCCCGCTTTACACAAAAAAAGGATTCAAAACACCCAGGGACCCCATTTTCCCATCCCCCAACCCCCGGCCATGCGCTACACCCTTCGGGGAAAGCCGACACGTGGCCGCCACACCCCCAGGGGGGCTGCCAGCCGCCGCGCTCTTGCCCTCCCCTTCGAGCAGGGCCCTCTGGGAGGTGGGACGGTGGAGGGGGGGGAGCACTCATCAAATCTTTGACTTGACAGAAGGGGCATACTTATTCCTCCTACTGCCAGTGAGAATTGCTGGAAAGCTGCTTACCTGCTCTGTGGTCATGCAGTCTCCAAAAGTGTAGCATTGTCAGATTATGGTTTGTCAGGCATTCAGCAATCTTGGTTTAGTTGTAATGCCAGACCATAGTTTGACTCCCTGTTTGAACCATGCCTCAGTCAGAAAGTGATTACCACGATTGCAGCTATTTTAGAAATCTGTTTGGGGTGTTATGATGATCTTGTCCTCTTCCCTCCCTCACAAATAGGATTTGCCCTGCTGCCTTTCTTGCTGAGCAGCCCTTTTATCTATTTTCTTAATTGTTTGTCTATGACTGGCCCAGCCAAGGGAACTGAGGGAAGAGACAAAATCACCTTCTTATATTCTGTTTTTGAAATGACACAGAAGTGGCTTTTGAAAGTTCAAAATAAATGAAAAGTTTTATTTAACTTGGAGGAAAAAAGGTCAGGTGGAATCAGGTGTAGGATGTATGAGGTGAACAGATGATAAAACTGAGTTAACTTTGTATCCACACAAAGACCAGATAATTTGTTGTCAACAAGTAAGTGTTTCTGCTATTCAACAAGGTCCTTAAAACTTTGAGGAGAGAAGCTTTCTTTTCAGTTTTTGCTTAAGCACTCAAGCATAGGTTTCTTGAGTTACAGCCTCCTTCCCAGTCCACAGTCAGTGCTTAGCTGTCTCTTCTTTAACTGTCAGTTCTCAACTGTCATTCCTTAACTGACTCTCTCAACAGTATTCCCTTAGAACAACCTGTCACTCAAAGGTTCTCAGACTCTGTTAGGCATTAACCCTTGACAGTCTGTCACAGATGGATCCATATTCTGCTGCATCATGTTGTATAACCATGCAGCTGGCTTATCCAGGAATATATGGGATAGATACATGGAGAAAAGGGGCTAGCAGGATTGAAGTGTGTTCAAGTATAAAGTGAAACACAGGTTTGTCTTTTCCAATAACACACAGGGTTCATTCACCTTAGAGGTTTTATGCAAGATACCTTGTCCTTGGTTAAATGCTGTTCTTGGCAGAGGATGAAACAGTTCAGAAAAAAGTTAGTCGTCCTGTTTGCCTTTTCAATATGGAAACCCTCTAAGATGTCGAGGAAACTCTATTCTTTATTGCTAAAAGTAGTTTGGTAATTATTGTTGTCTTTATATAACAGCAGTCTGCATCTCAATAGTCATGCTCACCTTTAAATTAAATTTTGACAAAAGGAAAGCTACTTTTCAGTAGTTTAAGGAGATCATTTAAGAAGAGAAACGACATGCATTTTCTCTTCTGCCTCCCCACCATTTCTTCTCTTTGACTTTTTTCAGCTTCCTTCCATTATCATTCCTCCTCTCTTCTCACCATTATTTTTCTCCTTTCTTCTGTGCCTATTCTGAAGTACAGCTACAAGGTAGCCAATTCATTTTGCAAGGCATTTTGCAGATACTGCTGATTTTGCTGCAGGCATAAGTCAGGGAGGAGGGACAAATTTTTACCTAAAGTCTTGCGGCAAAATGACAGTTCTGAGCAGTGGTAACAGCTTGACTTGCTAGACAGCTGGCATCTCCAAATTGTGAAACTGTCAAAGAAGGCTTCAAGTAGGAAAAGAAATCGTTACCATTCTTATTCTTCCTTGCCTTCCCGCTGTTTTGTTTTTCTGCTGGTATTTTTTTCACTTGCCTTTGTAATGTAGGGGGGGGGGGTTGATCAAATCAGGCCCAGTTCATAAGGCTCTGCTCTGTGTGACAGGCTCTTCGCATGGGTAGGGTGATTTCAGTGTCTCTACATCTTTCCCCCTTCCAAGCAAAGGCACTAGGAAAATGTAATTAAGTACCTCACCTATCTTGACCAGCTGCTGTATTATGGACTCATGAATTTGTTGGCATCTTTTAAAATAATCTGGACATGGCATTTAGTTGCCAGTGGATATTTGCTGATATTTCTTAAACAAAAAGATTGTTGCATATGTGGTAATGCCAAATGGGTAGCCATGTTAGCCTGTAGTGGCAAAGTGAAACAGGAGTCTGGGGGTACCTTGAAGACTGAAATCATTTATTCCAGCATAAACTTTCTTGAGTCAGAGCTCACATCATGACATGTATTGCATACTCTCCAATGCGTCGGAAGTGAGCTCTGACTCTCAAAAATGCATGCTGGAATAAATCTTGTTTAAGATGCCATTGGATGGAGTGATATAGTATAGCCCAATTTCATCAGATCTTGGAAGCTAAGCAGGGTCAGTATGTGGATGGGAGGCCACCAAGGAAGACTTTACAGAGGAAGGCAATAGCAAACTACCTCTGCTTCTTACTTTCCTTGAAAATACTGTGGGGTTGTGATAAGTTGACTGTGACTTGAACAGACAGTGCAGTAGTGGTCCCCTAAAGAATTCTTGCATCTGAAGTCTTGCTCTTGGGCCACTTGATGCCCCTACAAGACATTCTCAGGAGGTCTCCTGAACTTCTGGATTTGCCTTGCATAGCTTACTTGAGACTTCTTCTCCTTCATCCTCCAGTTTTGGGTTTGCTTTCTTCTGACTTGCCACTGGGAGTTTTATTGCTTTTGCTTATTACTTCTTTTGCTATAGGTAAAGTTTAGCTGTCAAATATGCAGTGGTACACTTTTCAACATGAAAAGTTTGTTGTTCAGGAGGATGTTTTAATAAGGGAATAGGGACTGTAGTTTATGACACTGTTGGCATTTCTTGTTTTTACTGCATCATTTTCTAATTTTTCTAAATCAGTTTTTGCAGATTTCGTATCATATCTTACACTGTTTCTATTGCATTGCTTTCTAACTTGTAGTGTAATTTTATTACTATGTTCATTATATTTCTTATGTAGTTCCTATTCAATGGCATACATTTTGTAATCCTCTTTGCGTCTTGGTGAGAAAAGCAGACTATAAAGTAAATAAGTAATTCTTATACTTCTATTGGAAACACAGCTAAAATCTTATTCCATATCATAAGTTTATGTATGTGAGGGACTTGTGATTGAGCAATGTGATATTTGAATACTGTAACAACCGTTTCTTGAATGAAAGCTACTTCTGACATGAAAAATACCCCAAACGATCCCCCCCCCCGACCATACTACCAACTACTGTTATGTTGTAGAAACAGAACATGGACTAGGAAGTCCACTAGAAATAAATCTGTCAGTTAAGCAGCACAGAGAAAAATCCTGTGATATAATTTTTTAAAAAGCCTAGAGCAGCTCTTTTTTTGCAATCTTTTCCTGGAATTCTGGAGGATTCACGAGTTACTCTACAGTAGCTGAAACACCACCAGTAGCTATTGAGCTACCTGTTGGAGACATCTGCTGTAGCGACATAATAAAATGTTGAATTCTATGTTGTGAAAATTAATTACTCAGCTAAGCATACTTAGTCCTTGCATAGTATACTGTGGGTGCATTATGTGTTTCAAGATCTTACTTAGTATTATGTGTATAATTTAAAGTTCTTGAAAAACCCATTCTAATATTAGTTGTGTACTAAAGAAAGAAGGAAACAGATTATTTTCAACAAAACAGCTGGAACATGGAACATTTTTACTTAAGGTCCAAATTGCAATTGAATGAAGTTGGTGACATAAATCATATTAGTTTTTCAGCGGCTAAAGCTATGTTGAGCTCCTTAGATTAGAAATAGTTTTATACCCTGAACCAAATCTGACTTTCTGGAAAGTTACCAATTATCCTGTAGATATCAGTCCTGGAGATTATTAGGGGGAGTGATGGCTGTAGCCAGCTGCTCACTTTGGGGAATGACAGTTGAATTGTGACCTAGGACCCCAGACTTTTAGTTGGAGCCAAGTGCTCCCTCCTTTCATGAGCAGAAACACTGCTTGTTCAACGGGATGGAAAATCTATTATTCCTGTGGATTCCCACTTCAGCTGCAGCCCCTCCACACTCCATTGAACATCGTTCCTAAGTGTTCTCTGACCTTTAGGACCCTGCTTCAGCAAGAAGGGGGAAATAGGAGCCATTCCTAAAACAGAACTATATTCACAGTTCTCTGGATCTGACCTGCTGTTCTCAGCTCTCCTACAGAGTTGTTTTTGTGGATTAGGTAACTGTTCAGTGCTTCATGTTTGATTTGTTTCAGGGCAGCTGGTAGACTTTTAACTCCCCTGTGACCTTGGGAACCATTACAGCCCATTGGTAGAGAATCTGCTTTGCATGTCAGCTTTCCTAGGTTGAATCTCCAGTTTCAAAGATCAGGTAGCAGGTGATGCAAAAAGGCCTGGGCCATGGAGAGCTGCTGCCAGAGTAGACAATACTGATCTTGATGGACCAGTAGTCTGATGATTCAATATAAGGCAGCTTCATGTGTCAAGCAGTTATGGTAAAGAAGTCCCTGAATTTGTTTTTATGTTTTTGTAGGTGAAAAACTCCTTTGGTTTCAGAGTCACCTGGATCCCAACAAACTGGAATACACAAAAAAAGAAGCCTGTGAATTAGCAGAAAAGTAAGTTTGTGGCAGATGAGAGACTTAATGTCTTGGGAATGAAGAGTGACGAGATAGATGTACTGAGTGCCCTTGAGATGTTATGCAGTGTTCTAACACTACTAACATTCTGTTGTGTGCACTAGGGCAGAGTGTGTATGTTCCATCCTTTATGTTGCTGGATTGGATTTAGTAAGTTAGTTGTGTGGTTCGAATGTTGGACTCGGATCTAGGGGACTCAGGTTCAAATTCCCACTGTGCTGTGACAACATGCTGGATGGCCTTGGGCCAGTCACACACAGCCTAACCTACCTCACAGGGTTGTGAGGATAAAATGGAGGAGGGGAGAATGTTGTAAGGCACTATGGGCCTTCATTGGGCAGAAAAGTGGGATATAACTTTGCTAACTGATTGAGCAATCCTAAGCAAGTCTACTCAGAATCCTACTGAGATCTATTCAATGGGGCTTACCCCCAGAAAAGCATACTTAGGGTTGCACTGTAAATAATATATTAGAAATCATAAAGTTTTATGTAATTATGACCAGTAATCCTAAATGAATGTACTAGTGCCTCTTGTATAGCGTTTTGTAAGACTTTACCGAAATACTTTATTTCCTAATTGTCCCTGTTGATTTTTTGCAAATATATGTAAACTTCGTTTGCTTTAAAAATATTTAACATGGTCCATGCAAGGGATGAGTAGAAACAACCTAAGCAATTTAATTTTTTAAAATGCATTAATCTTTTAATTAGTCTGGCAGGTGAGATGTTCTTGACTTCTTTTTATTTCCTTCGCACCTTTCTCACATTCTGTCAGGAGGAATTTATGAGTTTGTTACCGTACATGGTGTACAGACAGGCATTTTAACATAGCTGCGGTACTATAGCCAAATTAGCTAAATGCAATTTCAACCCTGGAGGGTTTTTTTCCTTCTTCCAAAGTTGTCACAAGGTGTCATTGAGACTTCTCTAAAATTGTGATGGGGTTGTAAAGCAAATGTAAAGCAGTAAACCTGATAATGGCATTTTGCTATGTATTTAGGTATTTGCATCGATTCAGTGATGAGTTGGAGCAGATCGATCTGCATAACAGTATTAAAGGCAGACAGGCAAGGCAGCACAGTTCCCGAGAAACTGTCATCAACCAGACTATGGAACGTGAAAGACTGCTGTATGATGGATATGGGCTGGGTAAGTCTGGGCTACCACCCCTCTGCACTACAAAATGCATCAGTTTGCAGTATTCAGAACCTTTCCTACACTGAGTTTCTTACACCTGAAGCCTAGGGAAAACTTTCTTGCCAACATTTTATCTAGCTTTTATTCCTTATCTGACTCTGATAAATTAGCTTATATGCTATCAGACACTGACCCTTTTATATCTAATAAGATGGCACTTTTTGCTCTGGCAGCAAAGCAGATCAGAACAAATCTGGTAAGGAAACACAGAAATAACTGACCAATTGAAGCTCTTGGATTTCAGAGATGTATACATTTTAAATCTGTACGTTTTACGTTGTATTTGTACATTTCTGATTTTATTGCAAATGGATTGTAAAGGCCTATGGCCATATACAGTAAATTTACTCTACTACCACTGAGTTTCTGATTATGAAAGTGAAATACCTGGCTTGCAACCTATTTTAAAAAATACAGAAGTAAACAGATCCTTAAAAAAAACACCAGCTTTCTCATCCAGTGCACTTTAAAAACTTCTGCTTCACTTGAACATTGTGTTCCCACCTCTTCAATAAAGCGGTTATTTTGGGGTCATATGTATGAGCTGGATAGGTAACGGGGGAAAACTCTGCTGTGTCCGCCTTCTTTAATTACAGGCCTGTATGTTGTAACAGCTAAGTGCTGGAAATGGAAGTTCCCTTCTTAAACATCCAAGTTCCACTTTTCCTTACCTCCAGCCTGCTAATGGCATTATTGGCACATTGTTGCTCCTTGTTTAGAAAATGCACTGTGTAAGAGATATCTGTAAATTGTCTTCAATGTTGAAATTCTATATTATATTTACAATACAGTCAGCTAAATGCTTTTTAATTTGTGAAGGCTTTCCCCCCAGTTATCCATTCTAGGTTTGAGGCTTCTCTAGGCTTTGATTGGGGGGGGGGGACACGTTAACTTTTTCTCCTGCCTGTCCTAGTTGTACAAAGAAAGTCAAAGACATGCTGGGGACTCTTCTCCTTCTTCAAAAATTACAACAAAGCAACATTCATGTTAAAGCTTTTGAGGCTCTGTGATTCATATTGGTGGCCCTTTCCTTGTTAAAGGCAACCTCCAATCATTTGTCCTTGTTCATGCAAACATCCAGTAGCATTATCTCTAAAGTGGGTTTCAAATTAAGGAAAATTGCTGCTTCTGGATGGTATAATTAGAGATGGCAATTTAAAACGTAGACGTCTGCTCGGTTGTGTCATTACAAGGGCTTAAAATTGTCAGTCACCAGAAGTCTCTCCCCCTCCCCTCTCCTTCCCCCTCCCATAACAAAAATGACTGCAGGCATGATTTAATTCTTTTATTGCTGAAGATAAAGTTTCCCTTTTGTTTTGGAGGGGAAAAAATAGGCTACCAATCTACTTGGAGAGAAAATAGCTACCTTTTAAAAAAATGGCCTTTTGAGGTCTCACGTCGTCTTTTACTCCATGAGGGCTAACTTACTCTGATTTTATTTTTAAGTATATTCTTAAACATATTTCAGTTGCAAATGAGGTATTCAAATAAAACAGCAAATATTACCCACAGTAGCTTTAGAGCTAAAACATTCAGCAGATGTCCTACTTGGCTTGTTAGGACAAGAGAGTGCAATATCTTCCTCAATTTTTCAGGCTTTCCTGCCTTTCTATGCCTATTCATCTATACGGCTACATATAACCCCCAAACCCTTTACATATGTGGCCTCAGTGTTTCAGCTTCCTTGACCTCAGTGTGTTGATAGACAAAGACAAGACTGAAGAATTGTATACCATTATCTTAGGGGCAACTAGACATGATGGCATCTTTGTGTTTGATATGGGGGTGCCGTCACCATTTTAAACTCTAAAATGGGTGATTTAAAAATATTGAAAGGGCCTGATCCTGATAGGGACCACAGCATGGCAGTACAAGGTACTCTTGTTCCCTTTCAACCCCTTTTCAAATGCCAAAACAGCTATGCCCCCTTGCAGCCTTTTCAGGGTGTGGGGTGCGAGAGTGTATTGCAAGCCCTTGTGACATTTTTTAGTTGCCCATTTTAGGATTTAAAATGACAGTGGCCTGTCAGGCATGAGGAACACCATCTTGTCTGGTTTGGACCTTAGGAGAACACATCACATTCCTTCTGTTCCAGTCAGTATGGAATAAACAAGCTCTGGGCTTCAAAGATGTGTTTGTAGCGAGCGGTGTGGCGTGGCGACAAGGCGGTTTTCAGGATGCTCCTGAATCACCCTGTTCCTTTTTCGTTTCTTTTGGAGCTCCCCGGGATTTTTGACCAGTTGGGCTCCACCAGACCACCTGGAGGGGGGGTGGGTCAGGAAGCAGGAGGCTTGGCTTCCGGTCGTGCCAAGATGGCGAATTAGAGCACTCCCTCGATTCTCCGGGGGTGGTCGGCGGCTCTTTAGACAGTTTGGGCAGTTTATAGCCCAAAGCAACGCTCCCCAGAGAGGGGGGGTGTCCAGCAGGCAGCTGTGCCCAAGCGGGAGTAAGAGATCGGCCTGATCAAGTTTCTGAAGAAGCTTGTTTAGGCTTTGATCTCCTCCCACGAAGAGGGTGAATGCCGAGCATCACTAAAGGAGCCATTCCGAGTTGGTTTACCAACATAAATCCGTCATCAGCCAATTTCTTCAGCAAGGGGAAAAGTGAGTGAACTAAAAGAAGCAATGCAATCCCAGTATAGACGCGCGAGATAACAATTAAACGCCCCGCTTACCTGATTTTGACTCTAACACGATTTGAACGGTTGAGCGGTTGAGCGGATAATGAGTAGACGAACCCAGAGACTAATTCCGGAAAAAAAACGATTTGATTTAAGGCTTTAAAAACGGAAAAAGCGCTATTGTTGAACATTCTTGCGGCTAGCTAGAGATAAGCGCGCAGCTGAAAAACGAAACTGACGAGAAGTATCGCGGGAAGAAAAGGGACGGTGTACCAATAAATTTCTTCCGATGGCAGACAACCAGTGAATATCACTCCTAGAGAGGATTGGAACAACCGGAAAAAGTCGGAGGAAGACAAGTGAGGGACCGGATGTAAGCGCAAGCGCACAGACGGGACCCGGAACAGTGAAATCGACCTACTCTTCCCGAAAAAACCATAGAGAAGTTGCGCCCGACATTTTGTGGAGGACCCGAAACTAATTTGCTTTTTTAAAGGTT